>NW_021766108.1:0-803 GCF_005508785.2 Acyrthosiphon pisum
GACAGAAAGTATTGAATTCCTAGCACCAATTAATTACGTTTTTATTTGATAGAAAGTACATAATATTATATTTTCATATTATATTATCTAATCATAAATACGGTATAAACATCATGGGTTAAGATATTATTTATTATACATATATCTACAACACGACGTGTTTACCTACGTCGTTATCTACAACCATAATAATTAGAATAATCTTATCACATGCAGCAAAAAAAAAAATAATAGTTTCATCTGGTAATCAACTGTATATTATCGTAGCATAATATTATGATTATTATATTCTCAGTGAATATTGTTATCAATGTTTTTTTATGATATTACTATATTAGAAACACATCGTATAATATAATATTATAATGTTTTGTTTATTAAATAAATTTATTTTTGCATATAATAATCAAATTGGTGTCTTGCTTTTGCGAGTTTCACGCTTGGGATCTCTTAGCATAGTATCGAATATTGACTGTATTGTTTGATTAAGACTGGTATTAAGCGGATGGTTGTCATTTGTATGTAATCTAATGGTAGCTTCGCTGAATTTCCATCTATAACAATTAATTAATTTTTTTTTTAAACAATAAGATAAATAAAATAAGTAAACCAATGTATTTACCTATCCTTCACCAACACATTTTCTATGTTAGACATTTTATAATGTGAGATTACATATAGATGGCTCGGCTTGTCATCAACAGGACATTTTATCGTAACCACACCATCTCCTTGTCTAAAAGTCAAAGAATTCTTAATGTCTACATCAATTTCTTCGGTTTGTAAAAGTTCAGCAACATTTT
>NW_021766109.1:0-797 GCF_005508785.2 Acyrthosiphon pisum
AAAAATTGTGCCTACGTTTTTTTAATATTTTTCAACTGATATTGTAAGAATATATCAGGAGATTTGTATTAAATTTATACACTTTTTGGCCCAACAGATAAAACTTTATTGATATTTATAGAAAAAAAAACTAAAAAAATTGAAAACTGACCATGTCTGTACACAGCTCAAAAAGAATCAAATTATTTTCAAAATTTTATGGTGTATAGGAAATGCTAATATAAACATTCAGTAAAATTTTCATGTATCTGCAGTTATTCGTTTTTGAATTACAACAAAATAAGGAAATCGCTACATGAGAAATCGAGTGAATATCCAATGTTGTAAAAATTTGAATTTCAAACGATCATAAAAATTTAATTTGACTTTCTTATAGATATTTTTTGTTTGATAAAGGTAGATAATCTTATAAGGAATCTTGTATTACATTTTCAGATCTTAGATTTAAAAAGAAAAATTTTTATGAATTTCTAACTCGAAATAATTTGCAAATTTTCGTGATTTTTCCATATTTTGTCATTTTTTGAACTTTAAATGCTTATAAAAAAAAACTGTGACTAACGATTTTTAATATTTTTCATTTGCCTTTGAAACAATATACTAGGAGCCTTCTATTAAATTTTCAAGCTTTTTTATCCAACAAATAAAATTTTATTGATATTATTAGAAAAAAAACTAAAAAAAAAATGGAAAATGAAAATGTCCTTAAAGAGCTCAAAATAAATCAAAATATTTTGAAAATGTTATGGTGTATAGAAAATGCTAAGATAAACATTCAGTCAAATTTCATATATCTA
>NW_021766110.1:0-958 GCF_005508785.2 Acyrthosiphon pisum
GAACATCAGCAAAACTTGTTGATAAATCCATAGGTGTCAATTATATAAAAAGCCAAATCTGTATGGTCTTCAGTCCTGATACAATAGTTTTATCAAATTGTTTTTTACTTCAATTTTCCACAAATACGGCTTTACAATTATACATTTTAACACATCGATTTGGGGGCCTATATCGGAATGGGGGCCCGGGGGCCGATGTGCAATGCACACCTTGCACACCCGGTAGTTGCGGCACTGCACGCCTCATTGATATGTCAAATTGAAAATTGAGCTTTAATTCGACCTTCAAAATGTTCTCTTCTTTTAAATAGAAAATAACGAAATCTGACTAGTCAACGGAGGGCTTGGGAATATTTCCTGTAAGTTATGATTTTGTACACCCTTAACAATAATAATATATTTAATGCTCTCATCAAAATAGTTACTGAATATTGCACGGAAATATGGACTAGCTGCCATTAAAACATTTTTATGACCAAACGTTGCACATCCATCATCAGTTTCAAATCTAATATCACATAAAACTTCATTTCTAAAAACAAAAAAGTGTTACTGATGTTTATTTTAAATGAAGATATAATCACTGTCAACATACTTGCGCAGAGATTGTAAGTCTTCCAGTTGTTAAGAACCCCTGGCTATATTAGTTAGTATATATATATAATAGTGTATAAGATAGTATTGTACGACGGCGACTGTCTGAAATTGCTGCGACAGCAATTCCAGGCAAGCGCTGGCTACAGGCACGGCTCGTATAGCATCGAGTGCAGTGGCATTTCAGAGCAGTAGACGGAACCTTGTGATTCGCGCCAGAGCATTATTATTGTCAGACCATTTTATTTCATTAAATGTATTGTAAGTTTTTCTTTTCAAGTAATATAGAAAGTAACCTATAGTTCGAAAGTGTTCGTTGTTTTATTTGTGCACGAACCTCCAAAGGAGATTCGTAACATTTTTG
>NW_021766111.1:0-1003 GCF_005508785.2 Acyrthosiphon pisum
TATCTAGTGCTTCCAAAAGTGACAAGGTAACTTCATATTATATTAAACGAGGACCAGCTGGCTTGACTAATGAAGGGTTAAAAATTGCAGCAGAAGAGGGAATGTTTGCATTTCACACTATAGTACATAACCATTCTTTTAGGTCAATGGATTGTACTACTACTTTAATAAAAAAGTTACATGAAAAAAAGTTTTCTTGTGCGCGTACCAAGTGTGAATCAATTATTCTTAATGTATTGGCTCCTTTTGCAATGGATCAAATAATAGACGAACTAAAAGCTGTTAATTTTGCGACAATTATGATTGACACTTCAAATCACAAGAATTTAAAGTGTCCCCATTCTTATTCGATATTTCGATCCTAAAACAGGATTTCAAATAAAAGTGTTAGAATTCACAAATTTGAAAGGAGAAACTTCAGAAATATTGTCATCTTATATTATGGAAATTTTAACAAAACATAAATTATCTCACAAAATTATTGCATTTACCGGTGACAACTGTAATACCAATTTTGGAGGTGCTGCAAGGAGGGGAACAAAAAATGTTTTTACTATTTTGAACAATAATTTAAAGACTAACATTTCTGGAATTGGTTGTGCAGCTCATATTCTGCACAACGCTATGCAAACTAGTACAGATATATTACCTATTGATATCGAATGTATCGTTAACAAAATATTTCAATACTTTTATATTTATATTGTGAGAGAGGAAGCATTAAAAGAATTTTGTGGTTTTACAAATACACAATACAAAAACGTACTTGGAAGTGTAAAGACAAGATGGCTATCCTTACAACCAGCAGTCTCCAGAATTATTGAAATGTATCCAGCTTTAAAATTGTACTTTGACACTCACGATAAATGCCCAACCATTTTAAAATCATTTTTTAGTGATCCGGTTGCAATAATATGGTTTCATTTTATACAAAGTCAATTAAAAGTCGTTTGTGACACTATAAAAAGATAGAAGAGGACACATATCTGCATGTGAAGTATCA
>NW_021766112.1:0-1756 GCF_005508785.2 Acyrthosiphon pisum
AAATAAATACTAAGTAATAAATAATCAATAAGCAAACAATAGTTAATAATAGAATTAATGTACGTTATAATAATGATTATGTTTCAGAAAATAGACAAGAGGATATAACGAATAATAAAATAATTAAAATAAATATGGGTGAAAACGCACCTATTACCTAATTTGGAATATTCAATACCTTTACACGCGATTGATTTTATTAAAGAATTAAAAGAAGAATTACTAGATAGCGCACATATTCAGTCAGTACGAGAAGACATGGTATACGTAAGTTGTTTCAGACAACACGTGATAGAGGCAAATGATAAAATGCCCATACCGTTAAACAATGAAACATTAGATTTAGTGATGACTCCATTAACTGAATATCTTCTACCAATTTGCAATTTACATCCGATTAGATCAATAATACCGATATGTTTAATTATAAGTGAAGAATTAGATCGATTAATTTCTAGACGTGAACTCTCCAACCACCTTTTCGAACAAATCCAATAAAAATATAAAATAATATAAAACGTACAAACAAAAAAATAAAATACGTAATATACTAGTAAATAAATAATTAAAAATAAATAAACACATTAAATAAATTATAATATAAAACGCACAAAAACAAAATAATACGTAATATACTAATAAAATAAATATTAAATACAAAATAAATAATACATAGTGCAATAAAACGTAAAAAATATATAAGTAATAAATAAATTTAACTATTTTTTCAGATAAATATAAGAAGAAAAAATATAATAATAAACAAAAATATATATAAAACCATATAATACACCATGAGCGAACAAACACCACTGTCGGTGGAGTACCCACCAACACTGCAAGCAGTCGATTTCTTTGAAAAAATTAAAGATGAATTATTAAATGGCCCTCACCACCAATACATACGACGGAATAGAATTTGTGTAGGATGCTTTAAACGACATGTCCGAGAAGCAAACAGAAAAATGAGTATGCCATTGAACCCATATTTATTAAGCAGGGCAATGATACCAGTTACGGCGTTCATTCACGCGGTAATAAGTCATCCGAACGCGGAGAGATCAGTGTGTATAGAGGTTAGGTTAGAAGTAGGGGAAATACTAGAGGATGTTATTGCTCGACGGATTATTTCTGTTGATCACTTATTCGAAGAATAAAAAAAATATATAAAAGCGTAAACAGGAATAAAAATATATATATAAAGAATTTAAATAATTATAATGTTTATGAATAATGTATTTTTATTCTAGTTCACAGATCCGTTTCTTCATAGTGGATTTCGAGTTCACTATGATGAACAAAACCGAAATATTATTGGTATCCGGCGCCATTTCAAACAATTTAAACAAATATAAACCAGAGAAACTGGAAGGAAGTCCTCTTGTATTGACACAAGACAATAAGTTAAGGAGGTTCCGGCGCCGTGATCTAAACAAGGTTGTGCAAAGTATCAAAAGGGTATTCAGGGATAAGCCAAGCTTGACCGCACCATTGTTGGACCAATTGTATGGGAGTATTAACCATCAGAGGGTGTCAACCTTGACAACTGTTTACCTGCAAAGATACTTGCACATAGACAATAGAGAACCGATAATAATATTTTGGAACGGATCTAACAATAATAAAAAGATTAAGGTTACAGGGAATACTAGCGTATTTAAATATAACCGCATACAGTGATAGGAATAATAATGAATTCAATTTAAAATTAACTAACATAGAAACTAAGGAGGTTTTATACTCAGGCTACATAGGA
>NW_021766113.1:0-778 GCF_005508785.2 Acyrthosiphon pisum
CGAGTTTTGAGTGTTATGTATACAATTATAACGGTGGCTACCAAACCCGACAGGAAGACACAACAAAACCTAACATAAAGTATAATTTAAACACCTTCTCACGCGACGACTACACTATGGCGATGATTGGTGGTGAAGTACATGGTACTCAGGACAATGCAAGTAAATCATGGGGAATGGTGGCACTGTGGTCGATCCGGTTTATTGGCTTGGTGCAATTACCACAGGGTACAATATTAATAGTTGGGTAGCTTAATGACTAACTTAATGTACTAGGTATAATTATACACGGTAAAGCACGATTGAGCATAAAACGATCGAGCATAGACCTTTTTAGTAAGTAACACGATTGAGCATAGAATATTTTATGCGATGTTGCCAAAATTTTGTAATTTATTATTTTCACGTATTATTACAACAATTATTATTATATCTGAGGCGAGCCGTGAGCCGAGCCCCTCAGCTTTATCGACAATGTTATCAATTAATAAATTAGTTCCGGAGTACTATTCCGGACTACTATTGAGACTATTGACTTATAAATATTTTGATTTTACTATTTTCATAAGTCATAACTATTATTATTATTATTTCATTATTAGCAAATAGATCTATATACTGTATTATAATGTGACTACAACTATTGAGACTATTATTGATTTATAAATATTTTGCATTATGTGACTAGGTATATTACATATTGACTATGAAAACATGACATTTTTTTTTTCTTTTGTATTTCAATTTCCTTTGATACGCCGACAATTTATGCTCAATC
>NW_021766115.1:0-760 GCF_005508785.2 Acyrthosiphon pisum
GTCAGTCTAGGTATAAGGTATCTTATAAACTTATTTATGGTATTAAAAAAAAGATTGACCAATAATAGGTATCTATAATAAATTCCAAATTAATCATATCACAATATCCATTAGGTACTTAAAACGCGTTATACATCAACAACAAATCGTGCTACTATCATAAATATATAATAGTATACTTTAGAAGTTTCAATAATATACAATCACAACAAAATAACTAAAATAGTTATTCCAAGTTTTTTAATATGTGATTTCGTCCAAATTTGAGCTTAAAATGACTATAAAAATAAATTGTGCTTATGTATTTTTAGATTTTTTTTGTAACAGAATTAACTACTTAGGTGGAATCGTGTTTTACATTTTTAATCCTTAGATATAAAAATTGAACATTTTATAAATTTTTAACTGCGAAATAATTATTAAATTTTAAATTTGATAAATTTTGTCAAAATTCGATCTTTAAATGCTTATAAAAAAAAATTGTGCCTATGTATTTTTAATATTTTTCAACTGCTATTGTAACAATATAAAAGGAGCCTTGTATTACATTTTTACACTTTGTGGCCGAACAGATAAAACTTTATTAATATTTATAGAAAAAAAAACTAAAAAAATTGAAAACTGACCATGTCCGTAAACAGCTCAAAAAGTGTCAAATTATTTTCAAAATTTCATCGTATATAGAAAATACTAATATAAACATTCAGTGAAATTTTCAAGTATCTACATAGTCATTCGTTTTTTAATTACAACAAAATAA
>NW_021766116.1:0-1593 GCF_005508785.2 Acyrthosiphon pisum
TATTGCACTACTGTATACGTACTGTAGACGCGGTATTATTGATATTATTACTATTATTATTATTATTACGCGAGCGCTCGCTCGCGTATTATACTTATATTTACGCGGCGCGTATACTATATGATTACGTACATTTATAAAGTGATTGATAGCAATTTAGTTAAGATAATTATTTAAGATAGTCACAGATCGCTACAGTAGTAAAAAGGAAGAATTTAAGTATCATAATCTTTAAGCCAGACGGGTGGACGAGGTTGACGGCGTGGTCTACCTTCTTTCTGAACAACAATGGACACAGATCCATTGGCTTCCTTGTTTGACACTTCTGAAGTAGTGTCAGCTTCCCCAAAGACATTGGTCTCAGTCTCAGGCCTGCCCTCTTCCTCAGCATCAGTCAACTACCAAGATTTCAACTGGGCTACATGAGCTGTGGTAGCAAACCTGCTTGGTCGACCACTGTATAAATCAATAACTCTATAGACATCACCAGGAAGGACCTCAGAAATCACTAACGGTCCCCTGTAATGGTTTTGTAACTTGGTGGATTCACCTGTAGAGTTGAGAGCCCTCTTCATCACTACCACCTCTCCCACTTGGTAATGCGCATTATCATGTCGTCGAGCGTCATATGCTATCTTCATTTTTCTTTTGGAAAACTTCCAAGCTTACAATACCATTAATAATCCAAGGGCAAGAAATTAATACCGAATTTAATTTAGTTAACGAAGACTTCCCAAAAAGAAAAAACGGTATATTAGTTAATAGCTTTCTATCAGAAAATAACGCTGTAATCAACTTAGCAAATAAAACTCTAGTAATTAATGCTAATAAAAATAAACAAGGGGATTAATAAGATTCTACACATTAGATTCTTAATAAATAATTAAGATTTAAAATACAAAAAAATATATATATATATAAAAATTCTAGCATTAAAATAATAAACAACACATATAAGACCAATAGATTAATGGACGAATATATAAATATGTAATAAATAATGTCTAATTTATAAATTAAGTATTTTAATCACAAATATATATATCCGCCATGTACTAACACTCGAATAAGGAGAAAATATAAAACAAAAGAAAATTATATAAAAAAAAAAAAAAATAATGTATTAATATCTAACAATTACTATATACTTAACCCAATGTATCGATATTTTATAATCTAAGTACTAAAATTCTATATATCAAAGTGTCAATACTTTATGTATTAATGTATCACTATCTTATAACCAATGTACCACTATTGTAAAACTATTGTAATAACTACATACCATAACTTGTAAAAGATTTATGAGTAAACCTTTTAAACATTAAGTCTTTTTTTCAGAAGGGAGGTGTTACGTACCTACGTATAAATTAAATATGTATACACTATGTACATTGTATCGCACGTTCTTAGCAATATCTAACGAATGTAACTAATAAGTCAATTAGTATATTATAACACGCGGAGGTCGTTGCAAAAGCATAGTATGAAACAATCAAACCATAGAAGTTTCGTCACACGTATCTCCTCGGGAAAGTCAACACTCATACGAAGGATACGAGTCGTCCAGCATACCAAGTTCGAGACCCGGAC
>NW_021766117.1:0-1799 GCF_005508785.2 Acyrthosiphon pisum
TTTACTACATTTTTATCGAGATTAAAATCGTATAATTCATTTCCACCTACTTTGTGTCAAAATAAATATTCGTTATCTGAGGCCGGATTTAAGTATTCAGGAACTGCTGACATAGTCGAATGTTTTTGTTGTGGACTGGTCTTGCAAAAATGGACCAAAGATGACATTCCGTTTGTCGAACACGCAAAATGGAATCCTAAATGTATATTTGTTTTACTTTGTAAGGGTAATGAATTTATAGAAAATGTAAAAAACGAATATCTAAAATCTACACATGTTTGTGATTGTAATCAGTTTTAATCATTGTATGTTATTTTACTTGAAGACGTTAATTACATTTTAATAATTTGTAATCATTTAAAAATAAATATTGTGTTAATCAACTTAAATGTGTTAACAATAAATAATGTATTAATCAACTTAAATGTGTTAATAATAAATATTGTATTAATCAACTTAAATGTGTTAATAATTGATTTTATATCTCGTAGACTTGTAGCCGAGTGGGATAACGCGTTAAGTTATAATTAAATATAATAGGTTTAAAATCCAAGTTACAGGTTCAACGGTCCAGGTAAGTATAGGGGATCCTACGCGTTATTTGATTTGGTTTCATAGTCACTTTAGTTTTTTATATCAATTTCAACCAAATAAGTTCAGTATATAACAGGGATGGCGAACCTTTTGATAACTGCGTGTCAAATCAAAATGTTTGGTTTGATTTTATTTGCCTTGCGTGTCAGAAACTTTGCAGACCTTTTTTTTTTTTTTTTTAGGCATCCGAAACTATCTGTTATCTGTTGACTGTTCTGTTGTACCTACGTTTGTACGTAAACGCGAAAAACGAATTTATTGATAATCTAATCTAATCGTTTAGGAGCTTAGGAAATTATCAATTATTTTTTTGGAAAGTGAAGTAAAAATTATGAATTATGTTTGAAATTGGCGTGTCATTGAAATAATGCAAGTGTGTCACTCCGTGACACGCGTGACATAGGTTCGCCATCCCTGGTATATAATAATACAGGATTCAAGTAATATAGGTACTCAGTTTTCAAATATGTGTGTTGTAAGGATCATACATTATTTTATTTCACGTTTTTTTAAGTTAAAACATTTTTTATATTTGTACGTTTTTTTTAAAAAATCATCAAAAATCTACTATATCAAAAAGAACACGTCGCAGTACAATATGATTCCAATTGCTGTTTCAAAGTCAGTAATCGATATACGACCTCTGAGCAAGAAAAGTGTAACTGTTGGATTTTTGGTTGATAAAAATATGTTTACAGTCATTATATTACTCCAATGTAATTTTACAAAAAAAATGTTAATGATCGATTTAATACAGTGGTATACATTAATTTCGGATTCAATTCATAGCTCAATAACTAATAATCTACATACTTATAATTGTAAACGTATAAAAATAACAGATACCATGTATTATTCAGCTAATTTAAATCAGCTTACTATCAAATTGTATGTTAATAACCAATTTATCATGTTATCATATAATGATCTCCATCGAATAAAAGAATTACAAGAATGTATAGATTCATATATTGTTGAAAAGCAGAAAAAGTTGGTTTCATATCAGTCAACTTTTGATACAGTGTATTCATTAATTAAAGCAAGCATTAATATTCTACCATTATCTTGTCAGAGAAATGATTTTACTAACCAGTATATACAAAATTTTGATTTTAGCAATTGTTTCGTACAGAACGATGATTTCAGTTTTATGTTTGAAATACTTCAATTCCACAATAATTCATTATCATATATAATATTAAATG
>NW_021766118.1:0-474 GCF_005508785.2 Acyrthosiphon pisum
TTTATAATATCAGTTCTTAACTTACAAAAAAATGACAATCATTAAAAAAAAAAACTAAAAATAAATTGCAAAAAGTGTACATATCACGCTGAATTCAAATCTATTTTCATAATATTTTCTGTACACTATATTTATCGGACTGATTGAAGAAAGATGGGTAGTTTTTGTTGTTTACATTTCCCGCGTTTTAAACAGTAACCTTATGTATTATGAAATAAAAGTAGCATTATATTTTATTTAATATTTGTATAAATATTACCTAAAGACATTTTGATACCAGAACCCTTATGTTCGAGTGGATTTAATGCTGCAATAGTTTCAACTTGAGTAGAATCCAACATAGTCACTTTAAATGGAGAAGAAGTAGTATGTACTACAGTTTGAATTTTGATTATTTCATTTTCTAAGAATTTAAAAATGTTTTTAAAAATTATTAAAACAATTTAAAAATTATTTAAATTCTTATACCCACCC
>NW_021766118.1:42487-43152 GCF_005508785.2 Acyrthosiphon pisum
GTTCAAAACCCATGTTATTGTTAGTTTTTGTTAGGAATTGATTTGTATTTAACCTTTATGTGGGGGAAATAAATATGAATAATTATAAAAATATTTAAATTATAATTTCAGTCAATATTCATAATCTACACATTGATGGAGTCGAAAAACGGAAGCAGCATACACTCTATTTCTTACAAAATGTAAAGCTTTATTTTCCTCCATAGTACCTATTTGCGTGATGACGAATTTTGAGACAGCTTTGTTAAAATGCATTTGCACTGTTTACCCTGAAACTGTTGCACATGGTTGCTGGTTTCACTATGTCCAGGTACTCAACAAATTATGTTTATTTGTATATAAATGTGTAATGTGTATAATTACTATTCGGTTTCGAGAGTGACAATTAATAAATTGATTTTATAATGTGTTTTGTATCAGAAGACTGTTTCGAGTAGGAAAAATGCTGTTATCGTCAATTTTGTAAGATGTTCTTGCAAATTGAATATATTTCGTATTTTTGGAAGATTCAACTATTGAAAATTTCACGTACTTCGGGGGAAAAAAATACAAATATTTGTCAAAATTGTAATATTAAGTACAATATTTGTTTGGTTACTTCGGTTACCAAAAAGTTAGACTGTCTTTGCTCAGAATCGTTTTTCATTGTATCAATGATTTATTAT
>NW_021766119.1:0-966 GCF_005508785.2 Acyrthosiphon pisum
TTTTTTTTATAAGATATAGTTATGACTTATAACACTGCAATCGTCGTTCAATATCCGTAAATGTATAGCAGTATCATTTATAGACCATCGTTTACACAATTATACTAAGGGTAGACTGTGAGTGTACCTGCCCACCACAAATAGTTGTTATTTAAACGCCTAGTTATATAAACCATGTGGAAAAACGTAATTAAAAAGACGTGATCAACTGCAGTCAATGATAATAATTGAAAAGTATTATTGTTTATTGCAGAATATGGGTAATATTTGCATCGAACAAAAATAATTTAGTACGCTGATAGGGGATGTAGTAAGGTAAGTAAATTGGTTTGTTCATTTAGTTATTTAAGCTTTATTTAAAAAAAAAAAGTGAAGTTCACATCCTCCAAAAATCCAACTAAATCTCCGCCTAAGTTGTTTGTCACTATCATATTATATCATAACAGTTTTGCGGGACACATCCTGTGTGTATTTGTGGGTTTGTGACCTTATAAACTAATTTTATAACAATAAAAATAACCACGGTCCTAAAACCAATTCTAAACGGATCTCGAAGGTCGAAATGCTATCGCTATTCAAAAATGCTATTGGTTGTCGGTAAAGTATACCTACGTATCTTGAGACTATGTCGGAAAATTTAAAAAGACCTGTTTAAAATAACACACTATTGGTAAGGTTCTATCTTTAAGGCGGTGCATGAAAATTTTCGTTGAAAAAATATGAAACATTTACAACACGATAAGAACAATAATAAAAGCCCAGGGATAATTAAACTTTATAACTAGGTATATAAAATATCAGTGTAATATCCGTCAAAATCATCATTATTGTAATATTTGGCATTATGTCTAAGTAGCGTGTTATTATATAGCATGTTTTTAACCCTAAACGGCTTTCAGTTCGACTTTCGATTTTTGATTTTTATTTTTAACTCCACGGCGCGGTGTATGTAAGACGTCGCGAAAA
>NW_021766120.1:0-913 GCF_005508785.2 Acyrthosiphon pisum
TGACTAACGATTTTGGATTTTTTTTTATCACTGTGAGAACAACTTATAAGAAACCTTGTATTAAATTTTCAAAGTTTTCTATCCAACCAAAAATTTTTTATCGTTATTTTAAAAAAAAATACTTAGAAAAATTGAAAATTTCATTTGTCTATAAATAGCTCAAAAAAAGTCGAAACACTTTGAAAATTTAACCCTGTATAGACAACGCTAATATAAACATCTGTTGCAAATTTCAAGTGCTTACAATAATTATTTTTTGAGTTACAGTAAAATTAAGTTTTCGTTTTTGTCAAAAATTGGTTTTGCGTAAAAATTCGCGTTTTTCCGTTATTTTTTTAAGGTTTTTCCTGCCGCTTTTGAAAAGTATTGGGAAATTTTCACTTTTGACCCCCCAAAGTACCAACTAGATTCACTTTCCTTTCAGAAAAGGTACAACTTTTGAAAATCGAAGCATTTTTACTGCTCCAAAAGTTGTCGTCAGACACAAAAAAAAAAAAAAAAAAAAAAAAAAAACACACATCATTGTAAAATCAATACATTCATCACTTCGTTCAGAATCTAAAATAACATACAATGATACGGGAAAATAGAAAACTGGGCATTTGATAAAATGCCCGGACAATGTATGTAGAATGCCCATTGCAAGTGGGCTATGTATAAATCATATATCAGATGCGGACCGGTAATTCTTTTTTATACACAAAGATCTGACGGGCAAATAAGTTATATTTCGAGTTTTATTTAAAGATAATTAATTACAAACAGAAAAAAAATTATTTACAAGTAGGTTGTACGTATATAAATAATATTTAATTTTAAATTTAAATTTAAAAAAAAAGAATGTTTTTAGATTTCATAGTTTATTATTGCAATACACGCGGATTAGTTCCATTACATTTTGATATTCAAAGTC
>NW_021766121.1:0-811 GCF_005508785.2 Acyrthosiphon pisum
TTCCATTTTTCAAAATATTCACTGTTGACACTGAATTTTTTATGTAATTTAATCGATAGTTTACATTAGCTTTCCAGTTTTTTCAAGATCTGGAAATGGACTGTCATTATGTTTTAATTCATCTAGTTTGATATAATCTATTTCATTTTCAGATACTGCAAACAATATAGACATTATATAATATATATGTCGCATCCACATAGTGAAACCACTCATTTCATGAACTGGATACCCAGTTAGTGAAATTTGTCCAGATCGTGAATTTTGACGAAAATACATTATATGGACATCCATTTCATGAAATGGACATCACCTATTTTGTGTACTTTGTGTAATTGTTGTAAAACTAAATTGTTATGTTATGTAGCAATAAATAATTATATTATATCATAGTATAGTATAGTCAATTATAGTCAATATATTATATCATATTGCATTATTTTATTTTTTATAAATAATTATAACTATACTTTTATATATTGTTTTATGAACAAAAATGTACCAACTACGTCATATTACATTACAAATATTTTTATTTTATTTTTTTACGATTGATTATGACATTGACTGTTACAAAGCATACTTTTTCAATATCAATAAAAGATAAATAATAATTTATCCGTGATCTATATTATACGAGGCTATTTAGAGAGATTTCAAATTTAATATCGGTAATTCCACATCCGATATTCAAAAATTCCGATTGTTCAAAAAATAACATTTAGTGAGTGTTTGTGTATAACACAGTTACTATTGTGCTTGCATTGCTATTGTCCAAAAATATTATAAGAGTGACAATGGCCGTGAATTT
>NW_021766122.1:0-794 GCF_005508785.2 Acyrthosiphon pisum
TATAAGGAATCTTGTATTACATTTTCATATCTTAGATTTAAAAAGATAAATTTTTATGAATTTCTAACTTGAAATAATTTGCAAATTTTCGTAAATTGTACGTATTTTATCAATATTTAAAGTAATTTTGAACTTTAAATCCTTATAAAAAAATTGTGAATTGGATTTTTAATATTTTTCAAATTTCATTGTAATAATATATTAGGAGCCTTGTATTAAATTTTCAAGATTTTTTACACAACAAATACAATTTTATTGACATTTATAGAAATGAAAACTAAAAAAAATTGAAACTGAAAATGTCCTTAAACAGATTGAAACAAATCAAAAGTTTTTAAAAAATTTATCGTTTATAGCAAATGCTAATATAAACAACCAGCGTGGTTATTTCATATATCAACGGTGGTCTTTTGTTTTAAAGTTACACCTAAAACCAAAGTCAATTTTGCGTAAAAATCCCCGGTTTTCATTAATTTTTTTATTTTTATTAATAAATCTAGACATCTGGCTATTACCTACAATCTTACAATCTACATTCTATAAATAAAGTTATGATAAATTATACTATTAAAATATTCCAAAGTATTATTCTGTATTATTCACATACAAACAATTACATAGACAACCCATCCCACCGACCTCTAATTAAAGGTGTATAGCGGGCGCTACACCTCTACTCTGGGATAGCCACCACTGATATACCTAATACTTATATTTACAATATATGCATTATCTATATTATAATAGTACAATGCACCTATCCGCATTCTGAAATGAACATTTTTACCCAACCG
>NW_021766123.1:0-398 GCF_005508785.2 Acyrthosiphon pisum
GTGATATGTGGAACCTTCCAGACTATTTTGTTTAAAACAATTTTGCCTTCAGAAGCAGTTACACCAGATTTTAAAGTTAAAGCATTTAAATCGTTATGATTTCGAGTTAATATTAATTCTAATCTAGAATTCACCAATATTCTTTTATAGTCTTCAAACAAACCTAACCAATATTTTAATGGAATACAAGCGGTAAATTCACCTTTATCATTTTCTGATTGCGTTGCGTTTCTAAAATTCCAGCCGGTATTTTCATAACAATTATAGTTGTCTGGTGTACCGGATAAGTGTCCTTTCAACGAGCTAGTGATTCCAAGAACACGCGTGCTATCTACTTCTATCCCATTGATTTCCAACCGTATTTGCTCAGAAAGGTAAGAGTAACCGTTATTAGATAG
>NW_021766124.1:0-999 GCF_005508785.2 Acyrthosiphon pisum
CATTTTCATATCTTAGATTTAAAAAGAAAAATTTTTATGAATTTCTAACTCGAAATAATTTGCAAATTTTCGTGATTTTTCCATATTTTGTCATTTTTTGAACTTTAAATGCTTATAAAAAAAAAACTGTGACTAACGATTTTTAATATTTTTCATCTGCCTTTGAAACAATATACTAGGAGCCTTCTATTAAATTTTCAAGCTTTTTTGATAAACAAATAAAATTTTATTGATATTTTTAGAAAAAAAACTAAAAAAAAATGAAAACTGACAATGTCCGTAAAGAGCTCAAAATAAGTCAAAATATTTTGAAAATTTTATCGTGTATAGAAAATGGAAATGTAAACATTCAGTCAAAATTTCATGCATCCACGGTCATTTTTTTTAAAGTTACACCAAAAACCAAAATCGATTTTCTCGAAAACAGATTTTGCGTAAAAATTCCCGTTTTTCCTTAATTTTTCTTTTGTTTTTCCCGGCGCTTTTGAAAACCACTGGGAAATTTAAATTTTGACCTCCCCAATGCACCAACGATATTCACTTTCTGATCGAACAAGATACTGAAGTTGAAAATCGTAGCATTATTTCGACTACTTATCGTGTACACAGACACAAAAAAAATAAAATAAAAAAATAAAAAAATAAAAAAATAAATAAAAAAAAAAATAAAAAAAGGTGGGTAAGTGGATTTCGCTCTGCTGTACAGTAGGTTACAAGTGGGTCACTGTATAATGGATGGTATTAAATTTGAATTCAATGATATAATATCATTGTATAAGAAAAACGATTCTGAGCGGAGACGGTATGTTAGTCTAGGTATAAGACATAATATTATATTAGGTACCTATAATAAATTCCAAATTAATCATATCATAATATTTATTACGTACTTATAACGCGTTATACATCAACAAAAAACCGTGGTACTATCATAGATATATAATAGTATACTTTAGAAGTTTCAAGTACCCACGAATAATATTATACAATCACAACAAA
>NW_021766125.1:0-888 GCF_005508785.2 Acyrthosiphon pisum
TAGGTGACACAAGGTAATACTTCAAATATACAAATCGAAATAAAAACGCACTGATTTTGACTTATCATAAGAAGTCCAGTTGTCGCTCGTGGAAATCGATGTTGATATTTTGAGAGGTTGTTACTCGGTGGCTGGTGCTCATGCACTGAGTGGCTGGTGCTCATGCACTGGTTTAAGGGACGATACGAATATGTCTACCAGAGAGTGGTAGGCGGTTTTTTTAAAGGTTTTTGTACTTCCCCGAACTAGATTTCTCTTCGGCGGCAATAAGACCTTTTTGTCGGTGACAATAGTTTTGTTAGGGATGCCCGATTTCTACGAACGACAGTCTGGCCGTTATTTATTATTCTGTAAGATTTTAGTTTATTTGTTATAAAGATATGTGAGCATATCATTACATCCACCCTGCACTTTTTTGTGTTGTGCCCTCACAACACCACTCGTGGGCGAGGGTGAGAGCAATACAAACATTTAGGTAGAAGAAAGTGAGAAAAATAATAATATTGAAAGTTCAAAAATTGAAAGTTCAAAAGTTTGAATATAATTTAAACTGGACATTTATACATATTTTTATTTTACAATCTAAAAGGGGTAATGGAAATAAAAATTAAAGCTTACATATTATATGGGAGAAATTAGGAAGATAGAACTGATATTAAAAGTTCGTTCTACCCTCATTTCATTGTTGTGTTTATATTATAGTTAATGATCTTATATATTTTATATTTTAAGTTCCCTATCTGGTGTTGTAATGATAGCTATACAATTTTTTTTTTAAATTTAATATTTGTGTAAAATTTATTGTCATGTTGACATATCATGAATATTTTACATATTTTACATATTTTACATATTGTTCTTATTCTATATTTTTTTTTTTCTAAATAC
>NW_021766126.1:0-936 GCF_005508785.2 Acyrthosiphon pisum
GTGCAGTTCTGCAGTGTTTAAAAAATTATAAAATGTTCCGAAATTTTTCAACGTCAGATTTGGCTATTGTAGCAATTTTATTAGGCGAAGAAGAAGAAAGTACGAAGAATGTACAACAAAAGTCTGGACGAAAAAGAAAAATTTGGGTCCATGATATATTAAAAAAACGGAAAACCGAAGGTGAATTTGCAACCCTATGTCGCCAACTCGAGGATGATGAAGACAAGTTTTTTAAGTACTTCCGAATGTCCAGATTTCAGTTTAACACACTTTACCTAAAAATAAAAAATGAAATTTCCAAACAAAATACGCAGTTTAGAGAGTCAATACCGGCTAAAGAAAAGCTATGTGTATGTTTGAGGTAAGTGATTTTATTATATTTAATAGAAATTATTATTTAATTTTTATGTGAGTCTATGAGTAACTACATTTATAATTAAGCTAGTGAGATTGTATCGTATTTGAATTAGGATGTAGTTTTAAGTTCGTTGTGTAATACCTATTCAAACAAATTATTCCTATTTTAGTATTTTATAGTATTTGATGACATTTTCAATAACTTCAGTTTTTTAGATTTTTTTATTTACAGTATTATTTATATATTAATATATTTAAAATATGTAATTTAAAGGTATTAGGACTTAAATTAATTAATTAAAAAAAGAAATGATTAAAATAATGTTTGTGGATGCTATAAAATTAAATACTATTGTACACATTTAATTTATAAATTGTTTTATACAATGAATACTGAAATGCTTATTGAACTAGTTCGCGAACGATCATCACTATACGATATGAGTGATAAAATTATAAAAAATATAGTGACCATCCTTATAAAGAATCGCTGTGGAGAGAAATTGCCAGTGAAATCAATCAACCAGGTATGCATACAATTAAGCATAAAATTACCATTTTTTTTTTTTTGGTCAAAAA
>NW_021766127.1:0-714 GCF_005508785.2 Acyrthosiphon pisum
CAATCCGACTTCGTCGGATAGCAGACAATGTGCGACGGTCGGGTCACGTCATCAGGTATGCAATCCGACTGCGTCGGATCGCGGACGACGTGCATTACTGTCACCGAAAAAATTAAGTAAAAAATTACGTGAAAAAAAATTCTAAACATTTCGCTCTACACTCTCCGCGATGTCAATCCGCCCCGGGACTCGTCGCTAACGAACAACGGCCGCGGGCGGCCTATACATTGAGCGGGGAACGCGAATAACTGGCCAACGGGGAGATCAGCTGACGTTTTAAAAAGGGCTAAAACTCGACATTTTGACAAAACTATTGATAAACTCGGCCGCGCGGCTGGCCCGTCGGGAACGAAATACGGCCGCGCGCGGCCTATAAAATATTTAGCCGGCAACCCGAATAAAATCCTAACGGGTTCGTACAAATGCCGTAAAAGCAGTAGGTAACACTTGAACATTTTCGTCATGATAAGGCGGATGTGATAGCGAAAGGTAAATAACGCAAAAAAAACGCCGCCGATCATCCCCACCGACGCCTTACCTACTTAAGAACTGGAGTCAAATCTATAACTCTTAAACCGTTGCGCCGTCCCGAACGCGATTAAACTTACCTACGGTATAGTCGACTCGACTCGAGCTAGGATATTTTATTATATAATTAATATTTATACATTTATTCATTATATAATATATATTATACATGTACCTACCTACCTA
>NW_021766128.1:0-958 GCF_005508785.2 Acyrthosiphon pisum
AAAAGACTAGTCTAACAGTATTGTATATTTGTATTTTTTAGTTGTACATACCTACTACCTACCTATACAGTAAAATTAGTGAAACGAGACCAAGTTAACTTTACCAACTTAATTTATTTATAAAATTAAATTGATGGTGTATAGTAGCTATTTAAGAAAATGTTTCAAGTGTGAATTGAATGAATTTAACCATAAAATAAGTGAGCCATAATATAGGTACATTTCATAATGACCATGGCTAAATAACTTTAAATAAGTTATTTAGCCATGATAATGACTATTTACTGTTAATATTGTTATTAAATTTACATGTATTTATATTAACTCTATTTAAAAAAAGGGATATTGTATTTGGTAGGACATACCTATTACCTAATTGACAATTGTTCTATTTTGAACTGTTCACGATTATTCTTTATAATCGTGGTACTTTTTGACGTTTGTTGTTTCGTACTAAAATATTATCGTGGTAATTGTAATATAGCGGTAAATGTACGTTCGTACAATAGTACTGTTCGTAGCATCTGATTTTCGTGGTAACTGCCTGATAATACAATTTCGGAGTAATTTAATGTCGTATTTGTTATTGTTCGTAGCAAACACCGCAACCCTATCACATCATCAAAAATGATAATAGAATTTTTTTTTGGTTAAGTTTGGTTTTATAACCTTATCAGCGCTTGTAAATATGAAAAAATTAGCACCTTTTATATCATCTATTATTTTTTTCAGTAGAACATATTTTTCCTGATTAGAGGTTTTCGAGTATAAATAAATATTTTCAAATCTTAACCCGTTTGCATGTGTGATCAGATTATACATTATATTTGTTTTTCCTGAGCCACTGGGGCCAACTAGTATAGCACGTATAGTATCGGGTAATAACGAACCATGTCTGGATGGTTTTTTTACTACCTGAACATCTACATTTATTACATCTAATTTATCTTTCTGTACA
>NW_021766130.1:0-949 GCF_005508785.2 Acyrthosiphon pisum
GCCGTGAAAACAAAAGAAAAACCGGGAATTTTTACGCAAAATCGATTTGTGTAACTTTAAAAAAAAATGACCGTAAATACATGAAATTTTAACTGTTTGTTTATATTTGAATTTTCTATAAATGATAAAATTTTCAAAAACATTTGAATTGTTTTGAACTGTTTAGGGACATTTTCAGTTTACAATGAATTTTTTTTTCTATAAATATCAATAAAACATTAATTATTGAATAAAAATACTTGACAATTTAATAGAAGGCTCTTCCCATATGGTTACAATGAAATTTGAAAAATATTAAAAATCACTAGTCACAGTTTATTTTTATAGTCATTTTAAGTTAAAACTTGGACGAAATTACATATTATAAACATAGAATAACTTATTAACTAAAACGGTATTAGAATACAAATGCGCATCTTTTAAGCTAACATTTATGATTATACGACCTTTATTTAAAATTTTTTTTTAAACTAAATGGCTCTAAATCGCCAAAAATTAAATTATAAATACTATTTAATCGAAGTGAAAACGCTCGGTTACTGGAACAAAATTATTAACAATACGTTCGTATGAAAAGGTTCTAATTAAATTAAACACTACCAGTAATAAACCTAATAATTATTACGTTTATACACGTTCAACAAAATTTTACGATCGAGATACAGATTCTAAGTTTCATAATATTGCATTATTACATTGTTTCGTGATATAAGATTGGTAGAAATTTGGACGAAATTACATATTAAAAACCTAGAATAACTATTTATACAGTGACCCACTTGTAACCTACTATACAGCAGAGCGACATCCACTTGCCCGCCTTTTTTTATATATATTTAATTTCGTGAATATGTCGAAAAATGCTTTTATAATTAAAAAAATGCGAAAATGTCTATATTTTTCAACTGAGGTATGTGCACTCTTCATGAGCCGGAAATTGTATGGCTCC
>NW_021766131.1:0-1394 GCF_005508785.2 Acyrthosiphon pisum
AAGCATTTAAAGTTCAAATTTTGACTAAATACGTAAAAATTACGGCAATGTTCAAATAATCTTAAACAGAAATTCATAAAAGTTTTTCTTTTTAATTCTAAGATTTGGAAATTTAATACAAGGCTCCTAACATATTTTTACAATAGCAGTTGCAAAATAAAAGGAATACATTGTCACAATTTTTATTTATAAGCATTTAAAGTTCAAATTTTGACAACATATTATGTAAAAATCACGAAAATTCGTAAATTATTTTATGCTAGAAATTCATAAAAAATTTTCCTTTTATATCTAAGATTTCAAAATTTAATACAAGGCTCATAATATATTTTTACAATAGCAATTGAAAAATAAAAGAAATATATAGTCACGATTTTTTTTTTATAAGCATTTAAAGTTCAAATTTTGACTAAATACGTAAAAATTACGGCAATGTTCAAATTATCTTAGACAGAAATTCATAAAAGTTTTTCTTTTTAATTCTAAGATTTGGAAATTTAATACAAGGCTCCTAACATATTTTTACAATAGCAGTTGCAAAATAAAAGGAATACATTGTCACAATTTTTATTTATAAGCATTTAAAGTTCATATTTATACGAAATATGTCAAAATTGCGAAAATTTGCAAGTAATTTAGTGGTTGAAAAATCGTAAAATTTTTTCTTTTATAACTAAGTTTTTAAAATTTGGTACAAGGTTCTCCATAAGTTTTTCTTTAAAAATAATATATCCTAGACTGACAAATCATCTCCGTTCAGAATCGTTTTTCGTATACAATGATATAATATCATTGGATTCAAATTTAATTCCATCCATTACAGTAACCCACTTGTAACCTACTGTACAGCAGAGCGACATCCACGACTTACCCGCCTTTTTTTTTTTAATTTAATTTTACATATAATTATTTTAATTGGCAAAATTTTTTTATATTCATAATAATACGATGATACGGTTATTTTTTCTCGATCAATGTTGCATTGGACATTTAGCCGGTCTGTCGAGCTTTCTATTTCATTAATAAAAATTGCTCTTATCAACACACTTTCATTGGTTTTCTCAACAACTATTTGGTAACATAAATTATTCACTTAATCTCATTTTAAATTATAAAATTACACAATTAATTAAATTCTTCTTTTCTTAATTTTAAAGTGAAAACAATTTGTTTTGATGAATAATTTTTCATTGTACACTTCGATAACAACTATATACATATAGTCCATAAATGTATTATGTTATGGTTAACTCGTATTATTTATAATATATTATAATCAATTTTTTTTTTTTTAAAAAAACGAAATTTATTTAAATGTTTATCATTCTTAAAAAGTGTCGTTCCAAGAACATAATATAATATAATGCTTTGGCGCATTGCAAAATGTATTACCT
>NW_021766132.1:0-846 GCF_005508785.2 Acyrthosiphon pisum
CGAGATGACTGATAGCTAGACACTCAAACTCAGAATCCGAATTTCCGATTTTAACATACACACTCAAGAACCGGACATACACGCCCGGTGCATGGTCTGCGATCCGACGTAGTCGGATTGCCTACCTGACTAGCTACTTGCATACGAGCGACTTACACTCCCACTGCATCCGATCCGCCGCAGACGAATTATCCGTTCGGGAATCGACTTTCACCCGAGATGACTGATAGCTAGACACTCACACTCAGAATCCGAATTTCCGATTTAAACACATACGAGAACCGGACATACACGCCCGGGGGGTCTGCGATCCGACGTAGTCGGATTGCCTACCTGACTAGCTACTTGCATACGAGGGACTTACACTCCCACTGCATCCGATCCGCCGCAAGCGGATTGTCCGTTCGGTAATCGACTTTCTCCCGAGAAGACTGATAGCTAGACACTCAAACTCATAATCCGAATTTCTGATTTCAACACACACACTCCAGAACCGGACATACACGCCCGGGGCGTCGTCTGCGATCCTCGGATTGCCTACCTGGCTGGCCGTGTCGTACGATCGACTTGAATCGCCCGACTTACGACTAGACACTCTTCCGAGTTCAAAAATTACCGCTTAACCAGGGCTGCCAACACGACAAAACACAATACCCGACGACCCCGCATTCCCGCCGCAGGCCGGATCGAAAAACCAAGCCCGAGGCGAAACGACACAGATGCACCACCGCCCACACAGTCTTTCCGCCGCAGCGGGATGACAAACGCCGGAATCTAGTCTTATACTATAAAACGTGAACCCGAGGGCGCAGCCCGGTGTCGTAATTCCGAACCTGCTATAGGGAA
>NW_021766133.1:0-1112 GCF_005508785.2 Acyrthosiphon pisum
ATATTTTAAACCGCGCTCCTATTGTTTTAATTAATATCTGTTTGACAAATATGCTTACAATATAGTTTATTAAACAATTGACATTAAATATACAACTGTACTTTTTGGTTTAATTATTACTTTATTACATTTGTACTTAAGTAACCGAAAGCCCTGTGCTTTAACAACAGTTCCAGTTATTATTCATTTTTATATTTTGGAATAGTTACCACTTACTTTATTCGTTAAAAACTTTTATGGGTAAAGTATGTTTACTTAAAAATATTTATACTTAATGAAGCATAAAGTTGTATACTTAAATAAGTTTTATTACATTTCAAGCACTTTTCGCTGTAGGCGTATGTCCGTTCGGGAATCGACTTTCACCCGAAATCACTGATAGCTAGACACTCAAACTCAGAATCCAAATTTCCGATTTTAACATACACACTCAAGAACCGGACATACACGCCCGGTGCATGGTCTGCGATCCGACGTAGTCGTATTGCCTACCTGACTAGCTACTTGCATACGAGCGACTTACACTCCCACTGCGTCCGATCCGCCGCAAGCGGATTGTCCGTTCGGTAATCGACTTTCTCCCGAGAAGACTGATAGCTAGACACTCAAACTCAGAATCCGAATTTCCGATTTCAACATACACACTCAAGAACCGGACATACACGCCCGGTGCATGGTCTGCGATCCGACGTAGTCGGATTGCCTACCTGACTAGCTACTTGCATACGAGCGACTCAGACCGCCACTGCATCCGATCCGCGGCAGGCGGATTGTCCGTTCGGGAATCGACTTTCTCCCGTGATGACTGATAGCTAGACACTCAAACTCAGAATCCGAATTTCCGATTTAAACACATACGAGAACCGGACATACACGCCCGGGGGTCTGCGATCCGACGTAGTCGGATTGCCTACCTGACTAGCTACTTGTGTACGAGTGACTTACACTCCCACTGCATCCGATCCGCCGCAAGCGGATTGTCCGTTCGGGAATCGACTTTCTCCCGTGAAGACTGATAGCTAGACACTCAAACTCAGAATCCGAATTTCCGATTTAAACACATACGAGAACCGGAGATACACGCCCGGGGGGTCTGCGATTCGACGTAGTCG
>NW_021766134.1:0-766 GCF_005508785.2 Acyrthosiphon pisum
TATAAAATAGGAAAGATAAACAACCAGTGAAAGTTTCATGTATCTACGGTCATTTGTTTAAAAGTTTCACTAAAAACCAAAATCAATTTTCTCAAAAACAGATTTTGCGTAAAAATTCCCGTTTTTCCTTAATTTTTCTTTTGTTTTTCACGGCGCTTTTGAAAACTACTCTAAATTTTAAATTTTGACCTCACTTTATCATCGAACAAGATACTGAAGTTGAAAATCGAAGTATTATTTCAACTACTTATCGTGTACACAGACACATAAAAAAAAAACACACATCATTGTAAAATCTATACATTCATCGTTCCACTCAGAATCTAAAATAGTTTATAATAATAGTTATTACATTGAATATTCACAGAAATTCAGAGAATATTGATAATATTATACCAATAAGTAATACCATTGATTATAAATACTACTATTTTTACTAGTATTTATAACCAATGGTACCTAATACGTTATGGGTACGTAGGTATCATATTATGCAATTATATATATTTCATTTAATATTCTTGTATTTTGTAATGTATTATAATTATTTAAAATAGGTACTGTATTTAGTTGTCCAAGTATAAAATATTAGATTTAAAATTATTTTATACTTACCGAAAGACGAAAGTCGTAGTAATACCGTACAACCAAACCCGGCGTATTGATACGTAAAACGTTATTTTGATTAAATGTACAAAGACGAATACCTCAAAAGCGTTTATTATAGGTATATCATTCATAAACTTAAACATTTTTAACCTTTTTA
>NW_021766135.1:0-1000 GCF_005508785.2 Acyrthosiphon pisum
GAGATGGCAGGCGCGTATCCAGAATTTTATTTCAGGAGGGGCTGATGAACATTTATAAACATAGTAATACAGTAAAACAAAAAAATAATATTTAATGATTTAAAACACAATGTATACAAATACAATGTAGGTATTAGGTAGGTACTATATAACAAGTTTTAATTGTCTAGCTCGTCCACTATTGGCGAACTTGTCTAAAACCATATCGTCCATTGTACAAATATTTCTATGAATATTTAGTAATGCTAAACTAACAAGACGATTCTCTGAAGTTGAGTTTCTCAAATATGTTTTTAATCTTGTTAAAAAACTGCGTTCAGCTGATGCAGTTGACACGGGAAGTATGGCAAGTATTTTCAGCAGTTGGTAGAGATTGGGATATAGAGTTTTATCACAAGAAATTAAAGCGTCTGTGAAGGTGGAAGGTCTTGATGATGGTTCTAATGAGGTCCATTTAGATATCCATAAATCATACTCAGCGTCAACTGTATCTTTAAAACCTGGCAAATCATCCATGTAAAAATAAACTGCTTCACAAATTAATATAAAGAGAATGTAAATTATACTGTAACAAAATAATAGTTTCTTTTTGAGTCATAAAACGATCATTTAAAGATGAAATTAAATCATCTAAGTGGGGGATAAAAATAGTTCCCACATAGTCTTTCTTCAGTGGAACAATGTGGAATATTTGATCGATTTCTTTGATTAACACATATTCGTGGTTTTTTTTCCTCGACATATAATAATGTTGCAATTGCTTTTGCTTCTTAGTAAATATCACCAAATACAGCTGAACAATTTTCTCTCATTTTTTGAAATTTTAATGTTATGGTTTCTATTTGTTTAAGAGCTGTAGCTAGATCTAAATTTGACTTTTGTAAGTATTGTGACAAATTATATGTATATTATCCTAATAACTTACTTAAAATATAAACTGCTACAATAAAATTAAAATTACATATGCAGTTTAACACACCGTTAGTTCTAGTTAGTCAGT
>NW_021766136.1:0-1138 GCF_005508785.2 Acyrthosiphon pisum
TCGTACGGCCCCGTCGCGACTTATTAGCGTTCCCCGCCAAATTTATGAGTCGAGTTCCGCAGCGGAAATTGGTGATCTGACGGTGCCGTTATTACTATATACAGTCATTTTTTTTGATTCGATAAGCTGCTTTATTATTTTATATTTTACTGCCTTTTGTCCTTTCGCACATTCGGTCGCGCCGTATTTATATATTTGATTCGGTATAAATATACACGCTATAGCCACAGTCTGTAGCCTGTAGGTAGGTACATGCATGTTATAATAAATAAATGTATAAATATTATGAGTTATTAGCTATGCCATAGGTATGATTTTATAATATGAACATACATAAAATCAAATTAATAAATAACACTATTTAATTGATCTAATAGGTATTTAATACTATCTACATTAGAGACATGGGCTCGATATTAAATATTACTAAATACTAAATACTAAATATTAAATATTATACTATATAGTAGGTAGGTACTTGATATTATATTACTGTTTTTAGTTGAGTCACATTTGGTTAGGTTAAAATACTGCTACATATTCTAAAGACTGGCAATTAAATTGTATAATGATATGACTGTATACTATTTGATATATAGGTTTAATTATGAGAGTATTGTATGAAATAAAATATTTAATAAATAATAAATTTGATACATTTTATTATTTTACATGGTTTGGATTATATGGAAAGGTTCTTATATACTTGAATATAGCTAAGCTACACATAGTATATGTAATAAACTAATATTACATATACTACATATATTTCAGTAAGGTCTGGTAGTTAAAGTGTATAATGATATGTTGTTTGATGTTACTTATGTAGGTAGATTTATGGAGTGTATTACAATATAATATTATTAATATATACTATAGGTAGGTAGGGTTAATCATGAGCAATAAATAGACAATTGATAAATAATAATATTTAATTGACATCCACGGCTATTGCTTTAATAATATGCTTTATTGAGCAATACACCTAAATCGTCAGTCATAGGCTCGATTGAGTGGTTAACAATTAAATATTTAACATACCATGTAATAGGTACTTGGTATATATTTCAGTTTTTATGTGAGTCATTTATATAGATTTAGTGTAGCATACAAATACTGCTACAGATTCTAAATAGTC
>NW_021766137.1:0-2861 GCF_005508785.2 Acyrthosiphon pisum
TCTAAGGATCAAAATGCCGGAAAATTTCAAGAAAAATTCGGGAAAATGTCAGTTTTGAGCTGTTAACGAACATAGGTATTCAATTTTAAATTTTTTTAGTTTTATTTTTATAAAATAGGTATGTCAATAAAATTATATCTGTTGGGTCAAAAAGCTTGAAAATTAAATACAAGACTTCTGGTATGTGACCTAGGTACTAACTCACTATAGTAAGGCTAATTCTACTTTTTAAATTCTTCAGGAAAATGAGTGATGAAATTATTTTCTTGTAAAAAATCAAATAACTCTAAACGCGAAAATTGTAAAATGACAAATAGGGTCCCATAACGTAATAAAAATGAGTTATTTTAAACAAATGACTCTGATCTCAATACCCGCGTAGTTGTATAATATAATATGTAAATTGGAAAAAAACAAAGATTAAATTTTAGAGTACAGCTCAAAACAAATTGACGAGCAGAGTAGCAGACGTCGAAAAATTTTTATTTCGCGTTGATATAATAATAGGGAAGCACGCGATGAAGTTATAACATTATATAATTCATTCAAATTTAACTATTCACGGGCAATTAAAACCTACCTATATATTATTATGTGTATTATATTGCATCGCGTCAAAAGAGCGGTGACAGTAAATGACAAAGGCCCGTTGGCTGTCGACCGTTATCTGATATTAACTATTATGCGAACTGCAGTTTATAAATTATTTCATTTCATTCGCGATTTTCAATCATCATTTTATGAACACGGACAGAGTTATATTAAAATGAAAAAAAAAAATAAATGATTACAGACGAACATTTTTTTTTTAATAATTCAAAATATGCAACAGCTGTAATATCAAATAGATTCGACGAAAATACGTTTCACAATTTCTTCTTTTTTCCGAATTCCTATTACGTTTTTAATTAGTTTGAACCTATATGGAAGAGAGTGCCTATATAGTGAAAATAATAAAAAAATCGGTAGATAAAAATGTGTATTCCACTATTCCAGGTATTCTTCTTCGAGGTAAACATCACTGAACGTAATCGTAATAAATTTATCGTTTGTACCAGGTATCCGGTTAATCGGTACCTAGTTAATACACACAATATCATCATCATTGCAGCATCCGTGCCATATTATTGTTTCTACCGCGATTCGTAACGTTTGAACAACCGTACTTAGAATTATACTATTTCGGAGTACAGTTACATATTGATTTAAGTTATCTGACTGAATATTTTTTTAGTTAGTTTTAAATTTTTATTATTTATTATGGTTTTGTATGTAACTGGTTTCGATAGATGTTGGTTGCATGATAAAGTACAATACTTGGGGATAATAAAGTTAAAGTTATTTTGAGTTTAAACCAACATAAAACACGCTAGGTTAATATATCCACAGGGCAGGGACTTGAACCTTGACGATTTTTACGGTTCCAGACTCTGGTTTCCTGTTCGATTCCCAGTAAAACTAAAATTTTGGTTTCGGTCCCAGTTCGGTTGCCAGCAATACTAAAATGTCCTGTTCCGGTTCCGATTTGGTTCACAGAAAAACTAAAATGTATATTTTGGTTCTAAAAAATAATAAAATTGTTACCAGATTTTGTTTTATACTTATGTAAAAAAATTTGTAAAATAAAAGTATCGGTTCCAGTAAGGTTCCGGTTTTTAAATGAATTTAAGTAAGGATTTCGGCGAGGTTCCAGTCCCTGCCACGCGGTGATTCACTGGATTCACTGAGCAAGCTCACTCCCATTTTATTCTTAAATATTGTGTTTTTATTCAAATTCTGGTTTTTGAAATTTTCAAGTTGGTACATATAAGGTTCATATTTTCAATTGTAATAGATTTTTTAGGTTAGGTAATTAAGACGTAAACTTTAGTGGGAACTTCGAGTTTCCATATAAATTGGTACTTAATCTGGTTAACAATATGCAGTGAAGAGGGTAGTTCTCGTTTGAAAAAAAGAAGTTTATATTGCCACAGGACATTTTTATATTAAATAGAATAAAAATCTAAGTATTCACTTTAAAGTATCTATATACTATTAAAACATTTCAAAAATTAGAATTTAAATGAAAACAATATTAAAGGATAAAATGGCAGTGAATATGTTCAGTGTATTACACTAATTGTTTTATAATATATAATGAAGTTTAATTTGTATTGATTGTCCATGGAAAAAATAGTTTGGTGGTTAACCACTTTTATATAATATATCTTAAACGTTTTCGTGGGATTCTTTTAGTAATTTTTAGTTATTTTTGGACATGTTATGTCTCTATATAGGAATAATATCTCTATGTTTTAAATTTAAGAGAAGGCTACACCCGTAAGTGTGGTCTCCGTCTTATCTATGTAGAATATTATATTAAAAACTGTTTTGCGCCAGTGAGAACCACTCTGGCTATAGTTCAAGATAAGCAACCAAATTTTTACACTATAAAGAGGAGGACATTTACTGTGAAATGTTGTTTTTATTTTTTCAATATCACAATATGAAAAAAGTTCTTATTGTTTGAGAATTTATTATTTTTGAGTTTTTAAAACTGGAATAACTTTTTTTTTAGCTCTGATATAGAAAAATAAAAACAACGTTGCACATTAAATGTTATCTTCTTTATACTTGTAACATTTGGTTGTTTAGCTTGGACTACAGTCTGGTTGGTTCTTATCCACGCAAAACAGTTTTTCCTATGATTTACATTAATTGTAATATGGGTGTAGCGTCCTACCTCCAATAATATACGTAAATTAACTGTTAAAACTAGGTATCATTGTAATCAAGGATATGGATTATTACTAACAGTTTATCATTAATATTATTACTGATTTATTGGTGTCGAGCACATAATTTGATGATGTCTATTTGTT
>NW_021766138.1:0-833 GCF_005508785.2 Acyrthosiphon pisum
TTTTCAGTTTTAAATTTTTTTAGTTTTTTTTTCTATAAATATCAATAAAGTTTTATCTGTTGGGCCAAAAAGTGTATAAATTCAGTACAAAGCTCCTGATATATTGTTACAATATCAGTTGAAAAATATTAAAAATACATAGGCACAATTTTTTTTTATAAGCATTTAAAGATCAAATTTTGACAAAATTTATCAAATCTTAATTTGAAAAATTATTTTGTAGTTAAAAATTTATAAAATGTTCAATTTTTGTATCTAAGAATTAAAAATTTAAAACAAGATTCCACGTAAGTAATTAATTCTGTTACCAAAAAATCTAAAAAATACATTTACACAGTTTATTTTTATAGTCATTTTAAGTGCAAATTTGGACGAAATTACATATTAAAAACCTAGGATAACTATTTAAGTTATTTTGTTGTGATTGTATAATATTATTCGTGGGTACTTGAAACTTCTAAAGTATACTATTATATATCTATGATTTTACCACGGTTTTTTGTTGATGTATAACGCGTTATAACTTATAAGTACCTAATAGATATTATGATATGATTAATTTGGAATTTATTATAGGTACCTATTATAGGTCAATTTTTTTTTAATACCATATAGATAAGTACCTATATATATGTCTAATACATAGACTGATATACCGTCTCCGCTCAGAATCGTTTTTCTTATACAGTGATATTATATCATTGAATTCAAATTTAATACTGTCCATTATACAGTGACCCACTTCTAACCTACTGTACAGCAGAGCGACATCCACTTACCCACCTTTTTAATTTTGATGGTTTAACCTTTAAGGATATCCATACCTCATTAAT
>NW_021766139.1:0-994 GCF_005508785.2 Acyrthosiphon pisum
AGAGTTAACGGGATTTTTAATTAGGTAAAATTTCATAAATTTACATTTTTGTATATTTAAAAATAGATTATTCTCATTACACCACAAAGTAAGGTTATTAATGTCTAATTGCAAATTAAAAGCGCCTTGTTCTGATTTAATAATTTTTACTAATTTTGCATCATCGGCAAATAGAAGGATATTAGAATTAGTGATGGCATTAGGAAGATCGTTTATAAATATATTAAAAAGAAGAGTTGACAAGTGGTCACCTTGAGGAACACCAGAAGGTATATTAAAAACTGTGTAGAGGTAAAATTTAGATATTTAACGATTTGGTGGCGTCCGGATAGGAATGATTGAAACCAATTTTGTAGAGAACCTGAAAAACCAAATATTTGTAATGTTCTAATAAGAATTGCATGATTGACCTGGTCAAATGCCTTAGAAAAATTGGTATAAATAATATCAGTTTGCGCATTTAATTCAAAAGAATTAAGGATTATGTTTTTCACCACAGCTAAATTATTACAAGAGATCGCTTGCGAGTAAATCAATATTGATGATTTAATAGTAAGGAAGAGCAGTAGCTTGATAATTTTGAGGAGATTAAGTGTGAAAATAATTTCGGGATAATAGATAACTTAGAGATAGGGCGATAATTCGAAATTAATAAAGGGTCATATTTTTTTAAAATTGGAGAAATAAAAGAAGTTTTCCAAATTGATGGGAATAAACCTTTTTTGAGAGATAACTTAAAGATATTTGTTAATACTTGAGTTAAGATAAATCTACAGTTATAGAGGAATATAGTGGGTATACCATCCGGCCCTACATTAGAGTTAAGCAAGGTATTAGAGATTAAATTAAGGGCATCTAATTCAGTGAAGGAGATAGAATTTAGATTTATATCGGAACTTAAATTAATTTTATTAATATTTAGAAAAGAAGAATTAGGTGGCTGTTGTACATTAGAATAGGCATCTGAAAAATATTTAGCAGAAACATTAACAAT
>NW_021766141.1:0-633 GCF_005508785.2 Acyrthosiphon pisum
TTTAATATAGTATATAAAAAACAGAAACATTTTTTTTTTCACTGAAATTTGAAAATGATGTGTTAGACATATTTATTTTTAATCAACAATAATTTTATTTGGTTCAATACTTACATGTTATAGTACCAATAGGTATTAACCACTTAATAACTTATAAAATCTTGAATTTCCAATGTATGTTGACATTGATTTGTTAACAGTTGAAAAATTAATTAGTACAAACGCAAATTGGTTAAGAATTAAACTGTTTATTTAACTTGACTGTTAATTTGTGAAATCAAAATCAAATATAATTATTTTATTCATAATTTTTTTACCTGTAAATACATAATACATATTATTAATCATAGTACCTCTTATAAATTTATTATTAACACAACATAAAATACTGAATTAATATTTTTAATTTAAGTTAATATTATTTCATGTTGTATTATTCCTCTAATTTTTATGAAATTGAAATTTGAAAATTATGTGATAGACATATTTATTTTTTATTCAACTTTATTTTTATTTGATACACAACTTACATAAATAATATAGTAGGTATTATAGTAGTTGATTACTGTACACATCTTAAATTGTACGTTTACGTTGAATAAATAGTAGTTGAAAAATGAATTGAATACAAAC
>NW_021766142.1:0-7530 GCF_005508785.2 Acyrthosiphon pisum
TTTACTTAACGTATAACATTAAATATAACCTTAATAAAATATATATATGTTTGCATATATTATATTTAACAATTTTCAAACAAATACAAATAAATATAAATATTAATAATGTAAGGTATACGTTACAACAATATAATCAGACTTAAAGGGGTATTCGACCGTAATTTTTTAAGGAGTTCAATATAGGCAATTTTCTATTTTTGTACATTTGGGTTGTGTAAATGTGTACCTTGCAAGTGATCATTAGTGTGAGTGATCGCTTATATAATAAATAGCTAGGCGCACCCGCACGTGCACATGTCAGTAACGCAGCATTTTACACACTAATTACAAATGTGAATTTTAGCGGAACTTAGATTCGTATTTCCAATAATACACCTTACTAAGTAGTGAGTGACATTACAATATGAACAGAAATCAGTTATACAAATTGTTTATCTAGACTTGTATAGGATTCGATTTTTGATATTTTATTTCCAATGCCAAAATAAAAAAATAAATATTTAGCTCTAAAACTTGTGATATTTTATGAATTTTAATCATTGAGTTTATTAATTAAAATATCGAAAATTGACTTTTATACAGGCATATATTAACTTATCTTCTAAAAATATATTTTCATAGGATTTTTCAATACTATTCATAGTTCATACCCCTTAATCATTCACTGTAGGTACTGGAGAGTCATACACTATACGCGTTAATTTTAAATAATTTATAATAATATTATTGTACCTACACAGTTTACGATATATAATTATTAAGAACAATTAGACCTACCTACAAATTGATTATTCGCATCCCCATAGTTCTAATAATACAGGTAGTTTCGACATATTCCTTGCTTCTATTGTAAGTACATAATCAAGTAAACAATGTTTTTAATGGGTTTTAGATTCTGAGCGGAGCTATGGAAGTCCGGAGTATAATGGTTTTACAATGATGTAACTTTTTTTTATGTCTGTCATCACCTTCTAGAGCAGTAAAAATACTTCAACCTTCAACTCGAGGGTGGTTTCTGGTGTTAAATACGATTTAGTTGTTACTTGGAGTAAAAAATTATGAAAAGGATTTTATATTAATTTAAAAATTAATTAACACGCGTATCCTTGAAATTGACTCCAAATATTTATATTGCCATTTTATTATTTTAAATACATCAAAATATTTCAAAATGTTTATACTTTTTCGGTCAAAAGACCTGAAAATATTATACATGATTCCCGATATGTTGGGCTAATAGAATTTAGAAAATATAAAAATTGCATAGGCACAATTCTTTTTTATAGACATTTACGTTCTAATTTTGACAAAATTAAATGAAAAATGTTTTCCTTGTAGTTTTTTAATTATTAATTATTATGGTGCAATTAAAAAAATATTGACATGAAATTTTTCACCATTACGTATATTATTTTATATAGGTACACAATGGCATTTTCAAACCCTTTAGACTTTTAAGGTATTTGGTTGATTATTATTGTTCGATATGAATAACAATAATTTATGATATACAATTATAATTATATAATACATCTTATTCTTCTAATAAATACGATGACTTTGCTAAAATGTTGTTCAACATACCATATAATTACCAATAGTAAAATAAATAACTGAAAGTAATTAAAATAAATTACATAATATCCTTATTCCTTGCAAATAGAGGCACTTATAATATTTTAAACTTAACGCGTTCTCTATAATTTATTATAGTGACCTCAATGTCGATTGATGAGAAACACTCGAAACCTAGTAAACACTAAACAGCAAAGCTATACCCCCAGGTATTTTTTTTTTAATTTCTTATTGTTATTTAATATTACATTAGGATCATTAATTATATGTTTTAAACTCAATTAGATACTATTGGCATTTTTATTCCGAATACAAATACATAATATATAATTTACATAAACCTATAGAAACGTATATAGGCGTCCTTATTGCGAAAGCCGAAGAGTTGAAGGGGTCACAGGGTCATTTTATTTTATTCTATTTTCGTATATCCCCACATAGATACACTATTTTGTCTCACACTATAAAATATAATATACTTTTTATGTTTGATGTATGATATTATATTGATTTTACTGTCTCTTCTCTAGAAATTGGTACAGCGGCGACACTGTATATATTACACTTGAATAATATACACGCATATTTTATGGAATAAATTTATAGTTAATGATTATATTAATATAACATCAGAAAAGCTATCGTGGCATTGTTGTATATTAAATTATATAAGTTCAACTGCAGACGCGTAAATGATAATAATTGAAGATCAGATAGAAAAACTGCCAAGGACCAAACCGTATGGTATTATGTAATAATGAATTATTAATTAAATTAGAACAGCGTATCGTTGAGAGATTGTACAAGCAACGAATATGATTCGTCATAAAAATGTAAATTGAAAAATAGATTAAAAGGTAATACAAGTCGATATTAGAAAATTAGTACATTATGTCGAAAGAGTTGCATTACAATAATATACAATCGTAATATAGAAAGGGTAACACTATCGTGAAAACAAGTAAAACTGTTAAAGTGTAATAAAATAATATCACTGTGCTTAACAGCTTAGAGGGCGTTAACAATGTAGTGCACAAAATAATAATAAATAATTATATATATATATGTGTGTGTGTGTGTGCGTTGGTAATGACAACTAAATATAATTCACATGAAAACAGTTCGAAGGTGAGATTAATTTTACTTATTATTTGAACCATTTTGAAACAACCCATGACCTCCACGAGCATGTTAATTATTATTTCAAAAAATGTATTATATATTGCGCAATACCATATAAATTGTGCTCCATGTTAACTAGAAATAATATACAAAATTTAAAAATTAATGTACTCATCTATAAATATATTTATAATTTATATATACCCAATATAATAGAATATTTTTTTTGAAATTCGGTTGTTTTAAATTTTAACAAATTTCATTTATGAGTAGTAAATTAGTTATGTGTTGAATATAAGTGAGATTATATTTTGTAACAATTAGATATTAAATATTATGCATTTATAATTTTTTATATCTTTATTGAGTTTTTAACATTAAAATTATGATATCTCAACGCTATACTTATGTATTTATAATTTATATACGATTACAAAAATATCAAACAAAAACATTAATAACATGCTGCTACTTGTCTAATTCTGCTTACCGTTATAACCGTTAGAAACACAATTTAACTATTTGTAATTTTAAAAAAGATACAATATGTATACTGATCCCTATAAATCATGTGATATATATGTATTTTTATTTATAAAATATAATTTCCTAAAATATCAATGTCTTATGGTTATTATATGTATATTGTATACTTTTTAAATTTAACTATAGCTTAGTGTCATATAATTCGTGAATGGTATGTCAAGAACAATACCGTTGGGAGATATTTTTGTGATTTTTCACTGCTGTTGGTCGTTATTATTCGACCCCTATTTTTTGTAGCCAGAGTAAAAATATATAAAGCTCACAAGGGAAAATTATTTACATGTTACGCCGAACGTGCTTGGGTATATAAATATGTACCTTTATAAAAAAAATAAAAAAATACGTACCTACTTTGCACCCGAGGGTCAAGCTGGTTAAGTTAGGTTAACCCAACAACGTTGTACAAACAAATATTTTTCGAATGTCGTCAATATATAAACAAATAGTCGTGACTTACCGTATGATTCGATATTTCGATCAGCTGAAATACGCACTCAACAAAATAATATTAATGTTAACTGAACGCAAATAAACCAGTATTATAGGTATAGTCACATGTGGCCATGTGGGTACATAATATTATATATAACGTTAATCGTAATACTATATGTATCACGCTTACATACCTACCGTAAATAATAGACCACAGCATGCTATAATATTATTGTCAATAATCGATTTTACCGAAATAAAACATTCAAATATAATATTTAACATATCTTATGAAGCTCTATATTGGTACCATGCTACCTTATTATATTTATAATATCATACCTATTATAATACAACGATCAAATATATTATTATATTCACAATTGTTTTGTTTTCTCTTTTACGAGTCTGACTTTCCAACGGCTTCTTTAATACGGCTGGCACGTTAAACTAAATTATAGAGACGACTAAGCACACACACGCTCACTCACACAAAATAATATATTGTATATTATTATTATTATGTTATATAGGTATAATAAGTATTGCAGAGTTGCGATTGTCCGCATCGTGTATTATATCGACGAATATAACATCATCGCAAGCGGTCGACATAATCCGACGTCTAGTAATATTACCGTATCACAACGATATCAGCCCATCCTTTAGTTTTTCCTGGTCGACATTTTTCTTCGAAACGTAGTGATTTATAATACTAATGTTTTTCCGTTTACTGCAGCGGGAAACATATTATTATTGTTATCCCGATGTAGTGCGCACGCACACACACATATATATATATTATGTATAGGTGTATCGGGCCCCGCGTTTTTAAAAACCCAAACATTTTCCGGGCCGGTGATTTTTCCCGCGACCTTCGGGCCTTTGCCACAGAGTTTTTGGATCGTTTCCAGCGCATTACAAGTCTCCGGGATAAATATTCCGCGAAGCGTCCGGCCGGTCGGAGGCCGGCTGGCGTGTACGAGATAAGGGAGCGAGAAAAGGCCAACGGCACGAGGTGTATGGTGAAAGGTGGAGGGAGGGGGAGAGGAAAGGAAAAAATGGACGAAAGAATTTCAGTGCACACAAGACGCATTATATGTATATGTACATAAAATATATATGAACAATGTACGCATGAGCCCGCACGCACGCACGCGTGTATATATATAGTTGACTAGGTGGTTTTGTGATTGACAGCTTGTGCGCCATGGAGCAAAAAAAGGCAAAAAAAAAGGAAAGAATTAGAAAAAAAATCCGGTGGAACCGAAAATGATTTACGACTTTGAAGTGACTCGACTTCTCCGCCGCGACGGACGCGCTGCAGGACGGGGACCTGTGCAGGGATGGGTGCAGGCGTCGGCTGAATAAAATGGCATTTTTTCTTTTTTAAAACCGTACTTATATATAATATGGTGGAGAAAGAGCTCTCCTCTCTCTGATAGAGAGGAAATTAAGTGTCGAAAAATAAACGCGTGAATTAGAAGCGTCCCAAAGTGAAAAAAAGAAAACTACTCGCGCTTTTCCGCGGAACGAGACTGCGGTGACCGTTCGTACGATTTGTTTGATTATTACGATTTCCATCACGATGATTTCTATTTAACTCGTGGTGGCTAGTATCATAAGAAGGTAAATAATAAAAAATGATATGCGAATATCCTTGAGAATTCAACCTCACTATTATACGCTCCTGACCGTACGTGACTGATTTCACATTTTTTTTATCACATTATATTTGCAACCTGCCAGCATTAATATTATTTTATTATTTCTTTCTACGATTCTGTGTATATAACGTTACGTCGTCTTTGCACTAAACGGTATATTATTATACTTTATACATTTCTGAACTAATTACTCTGTACACACATACACGCGCACACAGAGTTCAAACATATAAGTTTATGCGCAAAGATGATATTTTCTACACAGGTTCTACACAGTGGTTTTTCGAAAAAAAAAATATAGGGTATACGCTAATTTATGAATTTAAAGCAAAGATGCAAAATATATGCAATGAATATTGTAATTTTATAAGCTCACAACTCATCAAAGTCGATCCTTCAAAAAGCCTATCGCTTCGCTCGTGAACAATTTACAAAGCTCTTACGGATTACATTCACAAATACGCAAACTTTACAAGACTACATTTATTCCGTTACCCAGTTAGACTGTCTATAGTATAATATTTACGTGCGAATACGTATAATATGTGACCGCGAATGTGTATGTATTAGGTACATCAATATCGTTTCAGGTGCGTGAAATTTAGACCGTTGAATTATAATATAATTATTATTAGGGCTCGGATTTATACTCTTATACACTAAAAATATGTTCATAAAAATATGCGTTTATATGCTGCTAAAAAATTTACAAATATGCGGTAAAATTATTTGTTAGTATAACATATGGTATGACCTTATAAGACTAATATTTAGAAAAAGTTGAATTTCTGTTGAATTATATAAAACAAGATACAGTAACGCTTATTTATATTTTATTCATTTATCATTACATAATAATATGATTTCCATGAAAATAGTTTGAACATTAAAACAAAAATACAAAAAAGAAAATTATTCATGGTAAAATAATAATACATATTAGTTGGACTATAAATTTATCTTTTTTTCTTCTCCTGCATATTAAAATTGGCAGCCTTCTTTGCTAAAATTTTTATTTTTATTTTCTCTAAAATTGTATGTTATAAATTATTGTTTAATTTAGGAAATAGTCTAATAGGTACCTATGTCATAAATGGATAAATAAAATATTCAAGTGATTATAAAATATGCTCTTAATACGAAAAAAATGTTAAAACATGCATAAATATACTCTAAAATAATTTGATTTTTAATCACAATATCTTTAAGAAACAAGTTTTATGCAAACTTAAAATTCAGTACGATCAATCACTAAAATATGTTAATGCAGACAAATCCGTGCTCTAATAATTATGTATTAAATTATTAACTATGTACCAATTGATATTTTCATCACATTCTACAATCTATGGACTATGGTGGATAAAAAATTGAGATTAAGGTTCTATAAAAGAAAATGCCTCTGTATGGAAAACGATTTGATACGTATTTTTACTTATGTAAACTTAAGCTAAAACTATCGCAGGTCAAGTCTTCTGTGTTCGGCGTTACAAACTAATATGTAACACTTCCCCACGGTTTTATCTCAATCTTACATTAATTTATATTTTATTAATCCAAACCTATACTTATATATCATAACTGTGAGTGTTATATACAATATTTATATTTTATTAATGCAAACCTACACTTATATATAATAAATTTATAACTGTGGGTGTTATATTATACAATATTTATATTTATAATTTTTAATTTCGAATAAAAACAATTAAACATTCGACGATACGGTGGCAAAGTGCGGCGACGTCATTAAATTAATTAATTACAGGTATATATATATAAAGCGTATCATATAGTATGAAAACGCTACAGGTGAAACGCCACAAAAACACTGTGGTTTAGTCTGCAGCATACGGACGCTGTGACTTCCTGCTCGGGCCCACGGTATTTATTTTTAGTGCCAATTATACGAATCAGTTTGCGACCATCACCATCCGATATACTAACAATATATAACTATTCAATATTCATTTTAAACCACCCCTTTTTATATAACAAATTATTAAGTTTCCTAAGACCCTATGTAAAATAACACGCCGTTGTAGATGCTGTATTGACGCTGTTTACACACACGGACCGCGGTACATCTTATATGTTCAGACGAGTGGTATATGCAACAATATCGGTACCTATTTAATACACTATCTACAAGATGTTCGTATTAAATTTCCAAACGGAACAG
>NW_021766143.1:0-1281 GCF_005508785.2 Acyrthosiphon pisum
GGATCGAAAAACCCAGCCCGAGGCGAAACGACAAAGATGCACCACCGCCCACACAGTCTTTCCGCCGCAGGCGGGATGACAAACGCCGGAATCTAGTCCTTATATATAAAGCAAGAACCCGTGTGGCTCTCTTTTTCCGACTGGGTATAATATTTTGAACTAGCGCAAGGAAACGGCCAATGAGAAAATTCCGTTTCCCCCGGTGGGCGGTCTAACGGCGGCGGCGGAGCCGTCGCTGCTTTATCACGCTTTCTTATCACTTTTTGCGATTTTTTTCAAAATTTTTCGAGATTTCGAGTTTTACCCCCCCGGGGAGCCTCGGGGGGCCCCGTTCGGACCTTATTCGCCTTCCCCGCTAGATTTATAGGCCGCGCGCGGCCGTACTTTTTTCCCGTCGGGCCCGCCGCGGCCGAGATCACGTGCAAACCGAGCGCCGCCGTCCCGCGTGTCGGTCGATCATTTTTTGGAAAAGTCGAGTTTTACCACTCATAGACGCGTCCGTCCTCCCCGTCGTCGACTTATTCGCCTTCCCCGTTAAATTTAAAGGCCGCGCGCGGCCGCGCTTCCTCCCGGACGAGTCCCGCGGCGGACGACTCGATCGCGGAGAGCGCGGCGTACTCACGATTTTAACAATTTTTCCGACTTTTTCGACTTAGGTCGTCCATATCTCCTCTACGAGACGTCGGACCTCCCCGTCGAAGACGTATTCGCGTTCCCCGCTAAATTTATAGGCCGCGCGCGGCCGTACTTCTATTCCAGCGAGTCCCGGGGCGTAGCGACGTCGCGGAAAGCAGACGGCCCGCCGCGCTGCCGTCCAGTAGGTATCGCTATATACAGGCATAAATATATGCGTCTGGACGTTCGATTTTTTTCGTGAATATCGCGTTTTCGACGCCCGAGAGCGGCGAAGCCCGTCGTACGACTTCCGACGCGACCTGATCGCCCGCTCCGACGCCCGAAGTGGACGTGCGAACCGCGTTCGTAATTCGCCGAAATGGCGAAACGGCTTAAGAGTCAGAGACTTGACACCAGTTCTCAACTCAGTAGGTAGGCAGGTCGGTTAGGCGTAGGTGCGGATGACCCGGGGTCGTGGTTTCGATCCCGGCCCCCCGGGATTCGAATTAATTTGCGGCGGCCGTGTTAAATTAATTTTTTTTTTTCGGATCGAATTTTTTTTTCCGCCTTTTTTTCGTTATTTGCATTTTCATATTTAACGAAAATTTTTTTATTTTTTTTTTTAAAATTCGAGTTTACTGCCCTTACGGACTTCGCACGGCCCGG
>NW_021766144.1:0-850 GCF_005508785.2 Acyrthosiphon pisum
CACAGAAATTACCAAGTATTGAAAAGAGATAGACAATAATTAATTTAAAAAAACGGGTAAGTGGATAAATCACTCTGTTATACAGTAGGTTATAAATGGGTAGTATTAAATTTGAATTCAAGGATATAATATCATTGCATGTAAAAAACGATTTTCAGCGGTAACAGTTTGCCAGTGTAGATATTTTATAATATTTATATATTGGTATAAATTATTATTAATACGGTAGCCGGTAAGTTGAATAAATATAATAAAATTAGAATAAAATAACATAAACCATTATTCTCGGTTATTTAATATGTAATTTCATCCAAATTTGAACATAGAATAACAATAAAAAAATTGCGTTTCTATATTTTTGAGATATTTTGATTAAAAATTAAACAATTTTTACATTTTTAACTACAAAATCATTTGAGATTCTGAGTGGAACGATGATTGTAATGATTTTATAATGGTACGTGTTTTTTTTTTGTTTTTTTTTTAATTTTTTAATTAATTTTTTTTTTTGTGTGTCTTTCAACACCTTTTAGGACACTAAAAATGCTTATATACAGGGTGATTGATTAAGCGTAAAACACTCATTATCTCAAAAAGTATTCACTTTTTTCAAATTTTTTTTTTTTCAAAATTTTAGATCTATGCTGCTCTAGAATTATATATTTTTTTTATATTTTTCACCCTTATATTTATTAGGTAAACCACCATCAACTTTTGATTTTCAAATGGCAACCCATACTAAAAATTTCATAATTTAGTAACGCTTTTTTTCTCATGAATTATCACGTTTAAATTTTCATTTTTCGTTTATCCGTTGACGAGATACAACTCCCTCAAAGTTGGGGTGTTT
>NW_021766145.1:0-951 GCF_005508785.2 Acyrthosiphon pisum
CTTTCGCATGTGTTTTACTGCATTAGGGTTTGATAATTAACAATTCATCGATGTCAGATAAAAAAGTTATTTTTTTTACTTTGTGCATTTTAATTATAATTTGTAGAGTACCAACGAAACTGATATTGTCTCGAAAGCGTTTGATTGTCATAATATACTCGTACCTAATAATATTCTATACCTACATTTCGTATACACTTAAAAGGACACTTTGATCTTTCGGATCTGCGATTAATTGAAATAAATTAAATCGTGACTAATTATTTTAAAATTCTATTACAAATTAATGAAAGAAGTTTGAAAGGAAGTAATAATGCGATAGTCTAAAAATAATGAAATATGTCAACTACGGTTTAATGATGAACACATACTTTCTGATTGTCGAAATCCCTGGACACTCTTTTCATCAGCATCATTTGACCTTATGTTGGTATATTCACGAAATTTTCTGAAGTCAGTTATCAAACCACATTCAGTCTTCATAACAGTGTTAAGGAATGCATAGAAAAAAATTGCCCATATAAATTTTCGAAACATTATAATTGTTGTTTAACACACGTGTAAATTCGACAAATATATTATTGTGACTTTCAGTGCATAAAATCGATTAAGTAATAATTTATTAATAATCAATAATCATTATTGGTTAGTGGTTACCATGGATATCCATATGACAGTCTGCACATGGTTGAAAGCAGAGCGGCGCTGTATATACTATAGTAATTAGTGAATTAGTATTTCAAATACTTTCAAAATACTTTTTCTTTGTGTTTAATTCCACAATACTACCTAAATACTTTTTTATTTTTACCGTCGTATACCAACGAACAATATTAATTTTGTTTTGTATATTATAATTTTAAAAATTTATCTAAAAATAATATTTTATAATTCTTCCAAGAATTTTTAAGATTTTTATTAAATACTCCATAGGTATACTACTATAAGAAA
>NW_021766146.1:0-966 GCF_005508785.2 Acyrthosiphon pisum
AAAATCGATTTTGGTTTTTGGTGTAACTATAAAACAAATGACCGTAGATATATGAAATTTTCACAGGTTGTTTATATTTGCATTTTCTATACACGGTAAAATTTTGAAAATATTTTGATTTATTTTGAGCTCTTTGCGGACATTTTCATTTTCCATTTTTTTTTAGTTTTTTTTCTAAAAATATCAATAAAATTTTATTTGTTGGATAAAAAAGCTTGAAAATTTAATAGAAGGCTCCTAGTATATTGTTTCAAAGGCAGATGAAAAATATTAAAAATCGTTAGTCACAGTTTTTTTTTATAAGCATTTAAAGTTCAAAAAATGACAAAATATGGAAAAATCACGAAAATTTGCAAATTATTTCGAGTTAGAAATTCATAAAAATTTTTCTTTTTAAATCTAAGATTTTAAAATGTAATACAAGATTCCTTATAAGATTATCTACCTTTATCAAACAAAAAATATCTATAAGAAAGTCAAATTAAATTTTTATGATCGTTTGAAATTCAAATTTTTACAACATTGGATATTCACTCGATTTCTCATGTAGCGATTTCCTTATTTTGTTCTAATTCAAAAACGAATAACTGCAGATACATGAAATTTTTATTGAATGTTTATATAAGTATTTCCTATACACCATACAATTTTGAAAATATTTTGACTCTTTTTGAGCTGTTTACGGACATTTTCAGTTTTCAATTTTTTTAGTTTTTTTTTCTATAAATATCAATAAAGTTTTATCTGTTGGGCCAAAAAGTGTATAAATTTAATACAAAGCTCCTGATATATTGTTACAATATCAGTTGAAAAATATTAAAAATACATAGGCACAATTTTTTTTTTATAAGCATTTAAAGATCAAATTTTGACAAATTTATCAAATTTTAATTTGAAAAATTATTTTGTACTTAAAAATTTATAAAATGTTCAATTTTTGTATCTAAGATTAAAAATTTAAAACAA
>NW_021766147.1:0-2500 GCF_005508785.2 Acyrthosiphon pisum
TATTTCAAAATTTAGGGTTGATTAAACCCTATCTTTGGTAACAAAATGATGAAAAAATATAAACTATTGCAGAAACGGGACAGGATTCCACCGCTACACGTGCGAGTAATTAGGTTAATATTTAGACGGGACGAGCTGTAGTTAAATCAAAAATTAATTAAAACTTACTAAAAGTATATCAAAATTTAGGGTTGATTAAACCCTATCTTTTGGTAAAAAATTTATGAAAAAATATTAAGTATTGGAGAAACGGGACGGGATTCCACCGCCACAGGTGCTGAAATATAGTCCAAATTGTAGACGGGACGAGTTGTAGTTAATTCAAAAATGAACTAAGACTTATGAAACTTACACGTTAACTTAAGTATATTAAACCCTATCTTTTTGTAAAAAAATGATGAAAAAATATAAACTATTGCAGAAACGGGACAGGATTCCACCGCCACAGGTGCTGAAATATAGTCCAAATTGTAGACGGGACGAGCTGTAGTTAATTCAAAAATGAACTAAGACTTATGAAACTTACACGTTAACTTAAGTATATTAAACCCTATCTTTTTGTAAAAAAATGATGAAAAAATATAAACTATTGCAGAAACGGGACAGGATTCCACCGCTACACGTGCGGTAATTAGGTTAATATTTAGACGGGACGAGCTGTAGTTAATTCAAAAATGAACTAATACTAACTAAAAGTATATCAAAATTTAGGGTTGATTAAACCCTATGTTTTTGTAAAAAAGTTATGAAAAAATATTAAGTATTGGAGAAACGGGACGGGATTCCACCGCCACAGGTGCTGAAATATAGTCCAAATTGTAGACGGGACGAGTTGTAGTTAATTCAAAAATGAACTAAGACTTATGAAACTTACACGTTAACTTAAGTATATTAAACCCTATCTTTTTGTAAAAAAATGATGAAAAAATATAAACTATTGCAGAAACGGGACAGGATTCCACCGCTACACGTACGCGTAATTAGGTTAATATTTAGACGGGACGAGCTGTAGTTAAATCAAAAATTAATTAAAACTTACTAAAAGTATATCAAAATTTAGGGTTAATTAAACCCTATCTTTTGGTAAAAAAATTATGAAAAAATATTAAGTATTGGAGAAACGGGACGGGATTCCACCGCCACAGGTGCTGAAATATAGTCCAAATTGTAGACGGGACGAGCTGTAGTTAATTCAAAAATGAACTCAGACTTATGAAACTTACACGTAAACTTAAGTATATTAAACCCTATCTTTTTGTAAAAAAATTATGAAAAATATTAAGTATTGGAGAAACGGGACGGGATTCCACCGCCACAGGTGCTGAAATATAGTCCAAATTGTAGACGGACGAGTTGTAGTTAATTCAAAATGACTAATACTTATTAAACGTATTTCAAAATTTAAGTATATTAACCCTATCTTTTTGTAAAAAAATGATGAAAAAAATATAAAGTATTGCAGAAACGGGACAGGATCCACCCGCCACAGGTGCTGAAATATAGTCCAAATTTAGACGGGACGAGCTGTAGTTAATTCAAAAATGAACTAAGACTTATAAAACTTACACGTTAACTTAAGTATATTAAACCCTATCTTTTTGTAAAAAAATGATGAAAAAATATAAACTATTGCAGAAACGGGACAGGATTCCACCGCTACACGTGCGGTAATTAGGTTAATATTTAGACGGGACGAGCTGTAGTTAATTCAAAAATGAACTAATACTAACTAAAAGTATATCAAAATTTAGGGTTGATTAAACCCTATGTTTTTGTAAAAAAGTTATGAAAAAATATTAAGTATTGGAGAAACGGGACGGGACTCCACCGCCACAGGTGCTGAAATATAGTCCAAATTGTAGACGGGACGAGTTGTAGTTAATTCAAAAATGAACTAAGACTTATGAAACTTACACGTTAACTTAAGTATATTAAACCCTATCTTTTTGTAAAAAAATGATGAAAAAATATAAACTATTGCAGAAACGGGACAGGATTCCACCACTACACGTACGCGTAATTAGGTTAATATTTAGACGGGACGAGCTGTAGTTAAATCAAAAATTAATTAAAACTTACTAAAAGTATATCAAAATTTAGGGTTAATTAAACCCTATCTTTTGGTAAAAAAATTATGATAAAATATTAAGTATTGCAGAAACGGGACGGGATTCCACCGACACACGTGTGCGTAATTAGGTCAATATTTAGACGGGACGAGTTGTAATTAACTCAAAAATGAACTAATACTTATTAAACGAATTTCAAAATTTAGGGTTGATTAAACCCTATCTTTGGTAACAAAATGATGAAAAATAAAAACTATTGCAGAAACGGGACAGGATTCCACCGCTACACGTGCGCGTAATTAGGTTAATATTTAGACGGGACGAGCTGTAGTTAAATCAAAAATTAATTAAAAATAACTAAAAGTATATCAAAATTTAGGGTTGATTAAACCCTATGTTTTTGTAAAAAAGTTATGAAAAAATATTAAGTA
>NW_021766148.1:0-809 GCF_005508785.2 Acyrthosiphon pisum
CCTTGGGCGTAGCCGACATATGATAAGAAGTTTCAAAATTTACAATTTTTAACAAATCATTATTATCAAAATATAATACAGACACATATCTATAGTATTTGATGATAATCTATTTTTAATTTGTGTACTTATTTGAATTAGAAATTAGGTGTAATATTAGAGTCAACGCCGTAAAATGTTTTAAGTAGGCAACCTATACGTTTTCGGGGGGACAAAATGTGTCGCGATTTTTAATCGAACTGTCCCGTATTCTTATCTATAGTATTTGGTTTTAATCTGCCGCGACTCGACCTTAATTGTAGCGGTACGGTTTTTGTGACGGATGCCGTGTCCGTACCGATCGGATTTAGTGCTCGTCGGAGGGTGTCTCCCAGTCAGACTTCCCCTTTGCACGTGTGCGTCCGCGAGTATACAATACACAGTCAAATATTAACCAAATGTATCATAACGCATTATGTCAAAACAAGAATGATATTCACTTGCAAAAAAAACAAAATTAGCAAGTTGCTAAAAACAAGAAAACACCAAAAAAACTAAATAATTTTTCAAAATTAGTTTGAAGCTTATAAGATAACTATTATTGAATAATATTATAATATAAATAATATACCCAATCATATAATAAAATATGCAAAATATTTTAAACATGTTTTTAGAGTTTTTATGAGCACTAGAAAATAATACTCCACTCTACTAGACTACTGTTAAAATTAGGAGCAGAACCATAATAGTTTGAATTGAATTTAAACTGCAGGATCGAAACCGGGTTTAACCGGTTTTCCAAAAAACCGGGTTAAAACCGCGGGTTT
>NW_021766149.1:0-735 GCF_005508785.2 Acyrthosiphon pisum
GTAGGTATATTATTAATTATTATATACAAATATGATAATATTAATTCAATTTACCGGCCACCGACAGTGACAGTGGCAGGTTATTACACCAGCCTTGCCTCAAATGATGATGGTAGAAAAAAAACACATACACATTAGGTATTGTAAATAGGTACAATACATAATGTATTATACATTCATCGCTACGTTTAAAGTGTGTCTACTAATATTATTATAATAGTTTAATAGTACAACTAATCAAGGGCGTCCATCTTCGAAAATCCAGGGGGGGCTGGGTGTCCGGGTACACTGTGTTTTTCAATAATATTGACCTTTCTGTTAATCTGTTAATTGCTATATGTAAATTTACGTAGCATAATTATATCATATGACTCAATGACTGTATCCATACAATAGTATTTATCAATTCATCATATCTATATAATTATTTATAAAATAAATAAGATTAGGTAGTTCAATTTCTAATAAAATGTAAATATATAACATAAATAATTCACTTTATGAGTTAATTAATAGTTAATACAATTAGTGTCAACTAGGTACCTACTACATACTTAAAAGAGTAAAAAACATTATGTAACTAATTATTAATAAACTTTAAAATAAAAACTGTAAATTCCTTTTATTTTTGGAAAATTCGTCCACAACATTTTGAATTAACGTCTGTGGGGTAACAGTGACGTGATTTTGCAAAATCTCAGTTTAATGGACATACCATCTTACTGTATTTTTACG
>NW_021766150.1:0-1683 GCF_005508785.2 Acyrthosiphon pisum
TTTCTTATTTCACAATTGTCTCCGCACGAATATCATTTGATTTATTAATCCCGTTTCTGGTCGTACTCAGCGGATATATATGACCGACCACCGACTGCGGTGACTCTAGTAATCCCTAAGGTCTATATACCCCCCGGTCTATTGAACACATCAAAAAGAAGCTATCTCATCCGCATTTGATCGTCCCCGTCTTGGAAACGTATTATGAGAGTTTTCATATTTTACATAATTAGTAGGTACAAAGTAGTCGACATTATCATGGTATTCGATTATTTCGGTCGGTATCAATATATTATATACTCGTTGACGTCGATACTCGACAAATTTCCGAATTACAGTAATAATTTTTCGGGATTTCTAACCGTTGAAAAATCACACACTTGTGATAAAATACAGGACAAATCCGCATATTTTTGATAGGTTAAAATCGCACACATTGGTATCCAAAAATCACACACTTTATACAGATGTATAATCAATTATATTTTATTGTTTGTATTTATTGAAACATAAAAATTATTTACAATTCATATATAACCAGTTGACCCAGTGCACTATGTATATGATTCAAACCATAGGCGAAACTACGGGTCAGGCCAGGCAGGCCATGGCCTAACCTAATGCTGACTAAAAATGTGTATATATTATATATTTTAATAATTATTTAGGCATTATAAATAATATATTTATACGTGCAAACGTACATTGTTAACATTTGTTAAATTGAATTGATTTTTAACATTGATTATGGAAATATGGAGTCGTATAGTCAATAATTCTATGTACTCGAATAATCGGTTTGATTAGTTATTGTTTAATTTAGACATTTGACACTTATATTTATATTATATCAAGTAATAGATAATTTTACATAACAAGTCACCAGTCGGTAATGTTTGTTACGTGGTGAAAATACACACGAAAATATACCCATAGAAAATTATTGTCAATTATACGTAGGTACTTTAATATTTTCATATTATTTCTTTTATTATAAATTCATATTTTTATCATTGCCCGGCGGTAGCGATCGTTCACAAGATTCTTACGTTTAACATTAAAAAATCATGGAGAGGTTATTATTAATTAGAATATTTTTTTTTTATAGATAGAGAATTAGTAAAATATTTTAATTAGTATTTAAATTATAATACCATATCCTCAAACAATTAATTTATTATTAAACCCCGTTAGTCACATAGCTGTCTAAAAGACAGGTCATTCATAATTATTCAAATTACTCACTGTAAGTAACTTACATTATTTCGTGTACCTTAATACCTTCAATGTCCAAGTCAAGCTATCATTTAATGCTATTTGAAACAATCATCTATTGTTTGTTGAATTTATAGGTATTTTTAAAGTCACAAACCTGTCAAAAACAGTGTGTGACTGAACTCAGAATTAATTTTGTTCAATATTATTTGCGTCAGTGATCATTTTTTTTTGATACAAAAAAAAAAAAACATCTAAATCGTTTATTATTATAAATGTATCAATTATTAAAATTTTTATTTATTATTAAATAATTATATTGTAAAGAAATATTCATTATATAATATAATATAATACATTAAACAAAATTACTACCTATATAAAGTTGTTAATAGAAGTTTTTTTTTATATTTTTCATTTTGCCTGTCCTAATAAAAGTGTCTAGTTTCGCCTATGATTCAAACTTTG
>NW_021766151.1:0-953 GCF_005508785.2 Acyrthosiphon pisum
TTTGTATATTTGAAGTATTACCTTGTGTCACCTAAAATCTAAAAACTCTTTCAACATAATTCACGAACAACTGCGAATCAGGTAAGGCATTTAATATAATATTTTACATTGATTGCAGTATTAATTTATATGTGCTTTTCTACATAAACTATATTGTACGGTGTATTTGATCTAATTCTCGAATACACGATCTTGAGAGCCCTCCGAACATCTGGAGGAAGGTAATAGCTTAATTTTAATATTTTAACATCTGAATTAAATATATTTATCGACAGGAGTCGTATTTATATTTCTTCTTATTTTTAAGTTATTACAATAGTAATACAAATATAATATCATAAAATATAGTTAGTAATAGAGGTTGACAGACCATAGACCGCCTTCGTTCAGAACCAATAAATTATCGTATGTGATTATTTATGAATTATATTAATGAATACAGATCTAACATCTACATTACAGTAACGGTTACTGAGTAACCTAATCAATCACCTGTTACCACTCGACTTCTACAACTGTACAACAGAGCGGTTACTTACTTCTCCTCTTTTTTAATATGATCATTTTATTTCATTGATTTTTATTTGAAGCGTGACTAAAACATTACAAAATTGTTATTCTAATAATATTATTATGATATTACGTATATGACTGTTGTTTTTTTTTTATTAGAACAAACAAGAACAGTGGAGTAATTTCGGGGGGGCAAGCGGGGGCAATTGCCCTCCCCCCCCAGAAATGTTTGTGGGGGAAAAGTATCATTTTGCCCCTCCAAGTAATCTACATTTAAAAAGTATTCTTATTTGGAATGGAGTATAGACTGTTAACATAATAATATTATAATATTAAAATATTTTTTTTCCTCAAATTACTTTATAAATGTTTATATTTATTTTAGGTTTCTCTTTTTGAATAATATTATGGAGACGTATTGTCAGTGTTACGGTTATCGC
>NW_021766151.1:3373-4252 GCF_005508785.2 Acyrthosiphon pisum
TTCGTCACGCTTTCGAATAAAGAATTCTACATTTTTTTCTTTAAGTTCACCGTGAATAGATTCTAAATGACGACGCATTTTAGCTGGAGCCATAGAGCTATTTGGGAGAACTTTGCTGCAAATAATGCACTGAGGATTATCATTATTATTCATAAATCCTAATGATATGTAACTTTCATCATACTTTCTACATTTTTTAGTTACTGGCCTAAAATATTTAGGTCTGATTTCATTTGTATCATTCTCATTATTACTATGATTATCAATATGAATTGAGTTCACCGCAAAATATTCAGGTTCTTGAGAGGAACGTTTTAGAGTTCCTTTTTTAAACCATCTCTCCATATTGCAAACAAAATAACAAAACCAAATTTGAGACAAACAATAAAATTATAACACAACGCACTCGAATATAACGCACAGGTCACAAGACACGCGGTAGACTGTCGCGTTGTATTGAAACGTTGAAACGTTATTTTATTCGTTTATCTGTTTTTCAGAAATTCACGCTATCGCGGACGGTCGTGACCAATCAGTATTCTTATTAACGACAGACAAATATTATTTATGAATAGTACTAGTACCTATGTTACTCATATGCTTTTCGTTATCGACGTTCGTTTCTCTAAAGCCGGGTTTACAACTACCCGTGTCGTGTCGTGTCGTGTGAATTGTGAATTCAATTCGTTCTTCGGGGATATTCCTAATCAGGACGATACCAACTTGGTATCTAATCAAAATATAATAGATACCATAGCAAGGTGTATTGTACCATAGGTATTAGATATATAAGATTACAGTAAACAAATCTACCAAGGCGTGAACATTGTGACCAGCACGATCAAAAGTTGAATTAATTCAACTTCGCGGTAATCGCGG
>NW_021766152.1:0-863 GCF_005508785.2 Acyrthosiphon pisum
AAGTTCAAGGGAATTTTAGAAGACATCACCAAGAAAGGCTCAACATGGGCAAGACATGCATGGTGTAAAATGGATCACTAAGAACGGTACTAAGAAAATACCCTAGCTAGGAAGGTTGACCGCGGAGACTAAGTTGGGAAGACAGATTAATCGAAGATGTGGGAAAATTAGTCAGGAATGGATTGGAAGGAAACATCATACGATGTAAAAACGAAGACAAATTTATTGGACAGCATGGTGAAAACCACAAAAGGATAAGCAGAAACAAAAGATCATACATTTTCAGATTGTAATAGTCTTGTAATATTAAAAGTACAATATTATTTTACATTTCAATATTTTATGTTATACCTATACTAAAACTGTTTTAGATTCTGGGTGGAACGATGAATGTATTGATTTTAAAATGATGTGTGTTTTTTTTTATTTTTTACTTTTTTATTTTTGTGTCTGTCATCACCTTTTAGGACAGAAAAAGTACTTCGATTTTCTTCAACAGTATCTTTTCTGATAGGAAAGTGAATCTAGTTGGTACTTTGGGGGGTCAAATTTTTCCAATAGTTTTCAAAAGCGCCGTGAAAAACAAAAGAAAAATTAAGGAAAAACGGGAATTTTTACGCAAAATCTGTTTTCGAGAAAATTGATTTTGGTTTTTGGTGTAACTTTAAAACGAATGACTGTAGATACATGAATTTTTCACTAGTTGTTTATATTTCCATTTTTCTATACATGATAAAATTTTCAAAATATTTTGATTTATTTTGAGCTGTTTACGGACAATTTCAGGTTTCCAATTTAATTAGTTTTTATTTCTATGAATGTCAATAAACATTATTTGTTGAGTAAAATACTTGAAAATTTAA
>NW_021766153.1:0-1402 GCF_005508785.2 Acyrthosiphon pisum
AGTATACTTTAGAAGTTTCAAGTACCCACAAATAATATTATACAATCCAAACAAAATAACTAAAATAGTTATTCCAGGTTTTTTAATATGTAATTTTGTCCAAATTTGAACTTAAAATGACTATAAAAATAAACTGTGCTTATGTATTTCTTAGAATTTTTGGTAACAGAATTAAATATTTACGTGGAATCTTGTTTTAAATTTTCAATCCTTAGATATAAAAGTTGAACGTTTTATAAATTTTGTCAAGATTTTAACTTCAAATGCTTATAAAAAAAAATTGTGCATATGTATTTGTAATATTTTTCAACTGCTATTGTAACAATGTATCAGGAGCCCTGTATTAATTTTTACACTTTTTGGCTCAATAGATAAAACTTTATTGATATTTATAGAAAAAAAAACTGAAAAAATTGAAAACTTACAATGTCCGTAAACAGCTCAAAGAGAGTCAAATTATTTTCAAAATTTTATTGTATATTATATAAAATGCTAATATAAACATTCAGTAAAATTTTCAAGTTTCTTCAGTCATTCGTTTTTTAATTACAACAAAATAAGAAAATCGTTACGTAAGAAATCGAGTGAATACCAAATGTTGTAAAAATATGAATTTCAAACGCTCATAAAAATTTAATTTGAGTTTCTTATAGACATTTTTTTTTTTGGTAAAGGTAGATTATCCTTTTAGTAATCTTGTATTACATTTTAAAATCTTATTTCTAAAAAGAAAAATTTTTACGAATTATAAACTCAAAAAATTAGGTAATTTTCGTGATTTTTCCATATTTTGTCAATTTTTAAACCTTAAATGCTAATAAAAAAAAACCGTAACTAAGGATTTTTAATATTTTTCAAACGTCATTGTAACAATATAGTAGAGCCTTGTATTAAATTTTCAAGTATTTTTACTCAACAAATAAAGTTTTATTGACATTCATAGAAAAATAGGTGGGTAAGTGGATGTCGCTCTGCTGTACAGTAGGTTACCAGTGGGTCACTGTATAATGGATAGTATTAAATTTGAATTCAATGATATAATATCACTGTATAAGAAAAACTATTCTGAGCGGAGATGGTTTGTCAGTCTAGGTACCTATTAGACATACCTATTATATAGGTATACTTATCTATAGTATTAAAAAAAAATTGACCCATAATAGGTATCAATAATAAATTCCAAATTAATCATATCACAATATCCATTAGGTAACGCGTTATACATCAACAACAAACCGTGGTACTATCATAGATATATAATAGTATAGGTACTTTAGAAGTTTCAAGTACCCACGAATAATATTATACAATTACAACAAAATAACTAAAATAGTTATCCTAGGTTTTTAATATGTAATTTCGTCCAAATTTATACTTAAAATGACTATAAAAATAAACTGTG
>NW_021766154.1:0-930 GCF_005508785.2 Acyrthosiphon pisum
TTTTTTTTGAAATTTTGAAAAAATTTTTTCTTTCGACTTCACGGATTTCCACGGAGGCAATCCATCTAGGACCACAGTTGGAGGACTGATCACCTTTCCAACGACTCCGAGGGTTAGAACTTACGTTGCGACCGTCTAGTGCAAGAGAGCAGTATACAGGGAGATGGCAGAGCAAGCGGCCGGTGCATTCAGCGTTGTGTGAGTTGTAATATTTCTATTAGTGCGTAAGGAAAAATTGTAAGCTTGTCACGTCTCCTTTGGACTTAGTAGTCCATCGTAAAAAATTATATTTAAGAAATTAACAATTTTCGTTTAAAAATAATATTTAAATTTTATAAGAATACAGGGGTGTAATAAACAATAGATTTTTCTTAGGGGGAATGATATATATCTTTGTGGGTATATATAAAAAGTAATAGGTTTTTTTTACCAAGGCGGATATTAAGACCTTTTAGTTTTTTTTTTCTAAGGCGGATATTAAGACCTTATACCTTTTTTTTTTACCAAGGCGGATATTAAGACCTTTTAGTTTTTTTTTTCTAAGGCGGATATTAAGACCTTATACCTTTTTTTTTCTAGGCAGATATTAAGTCCTTTTTGTGTTGAATGAATATTATGAATTAATGAGTTGAGATTTTTATAGGCAAAATATAAGTCCTTTTTTTTGATATTGATATATAATGATGATTTTTGAATAGTGCGCGCACAGATATAATGAATATAATTGATGAATGAATAGATTTTTGATGATATATGAATACAATTTGATATTTTTGGGGATATATAATGATGAATAATTTTGATGATATAAGTGAATAGAATTTGATGATATATAATGATGAATAATTTTGATGATATAAGTGAATAGAGTTGATGATATAAAATATGATGATATAATTTGATTTATGAGGATATATAAGTGATGAAAAA
>NW_021766155.1:0-739 GCF_005508785.2 Acyrthosiphon pisum
TATTTATATAATATTTATTTCGTAATTTAACGTAATTGAATACCATCCTAACTTTATTTCTTAAAGACTATTAGGCCTTAATGAAACGGGTACTTTTTTTCCGGGGACTTTTTTACCAGGGACTTTTTTCCCGTTTACCGTTATTTTTTTATTATCTATAACTCTAGGATTTTTGGTTTTACCACTTACCAATGAGCGAATTCTCCAAATGAAGTTTTTTTTTAATTTTAAACCATCTACAGTAACTATCACTCACGCTATTTATACCAAATATTGATATGCTGCATGGACCAGTACTTCCAAGTTGATTTTTCATATAAAAATCTGGGGGTTATTCTTTTTGTGCTCTGTTGGAAACGATTCGTACTGAAAAATCGTTTTTATACAATATAATTATTCATATTACATTTTAAATATTTCATTAAAAAACTATGTGCGGAGTGGGGCATTAATTGAAAAAGAAGGCTGCTGGTAATAAAACGTTGAAGGTACCTTCTAGGTATGTCGTATGTGGTTAAAATAACACGGAATTATCGGTAGTCGATAATACATTAAAATATGTTGAAGTACGTACTTACTCTATGTAGCTTTTAGCTAGATAAAAAAACAATTAAAGTTGATAAATATAATCAGTTATCACACATGAATATATTGTATAATAAAAATGATATACCTATTGGAAATCACTTATCGCTAAACTGATTTATTGTACCTACATATTTTGGTACCCATTACATAT
>NW_021766156.1:0-840 GCF_005508785.2 Acyrthosiphon pisum
ATAAGCAGTGTTAGGAAATATCTAGATAAGTTATCTAGATAAAAATTATTTATCTTTTATCTTATCTAGATAAATTTCTACTCAGTTATCTTTATCTTCATCTAGATAAAATTCTAGTTATATATGAGTACTTATCTAGATAATTTATTTAAATGAACTAAAAAAAAATTTGAAAATTTAAAATATTTTTATTATTTTATTTTTACATTTTTCTATTTTTCATCTATTACATAGAAAACACGTTTAGTAATATGCATTATAATACCATGATTTTAATATTTATTAATATTCATTGTTAGTCTGGAGTTTTACATCGTAAACAATGCGAAAACCAAAAAATATAAATATGTAATGGGCATGTAGCTAGTAGGTAAGATTGTAAGAACAACTAATAATAGCGAAAGGAAAAACATCTATCCCTGCTACCCGCCGCCCACCACCGAATGATGATGGTCTCATTAGCTGATACCCGTTTCGTAGAATTGTGTACAAAGTATGAAAAATAATTATTGTTTTAAACCGACAAAAATAAACCAACATTCATGGATATTGGACTCACAAGCATAATAATATTATAATAATTGTAATTTATAACAATTTAATATTTATAAAACCCTTTTAGAATTCCCGGTATTTCAGTTATCACTTAACCGATCTGTAGTCTGTACGACCTCTGTCCTCTGCTTTAAAAAATTTTTAATTATGTATTTTTTTTTTTTACCTGTAGATTCAAGTAGGTATCCTGAATATTTTCAAAATTAAACATGAAATTTATCTCATATTTATCTAGATAAAAATGTACTAATTTTTTATCTTTATCTAGATAAAAATGTAAGTATA
>NW_021766157.1:0-829 GCF_005508785.2 Acyrthosiphon pisum
CTTTTAGGACAGTAAGAGTGCTTGGATTTTCTTCAACAGTACTTTTTCTGATAGGAAAGTGAATCTAGTTGGTACTTTGGGGGGTCAAAAGTAACATTTTTCCAATAGTTTTCAAAAGCGCCATGAAAAACAAAAGAAAAATTAAGGAAAAACGGGAATTTTTACGCAAAACCTGCTTTCGAGAAAATTGATTTTGGTTTTTGGTGTAACATTAAAACGAATGATTATAGATACATGAAATTTTCACTGGTTGTTTATATTTCCATTTTCTATACATGATAAAATTTTCAAAATATTTTGGTTTGTTTTGAGCTGTTTACGGACAATTTCAGTTTCCAATTTAATTAGCTTTTTTTTCTATGAATGTCAATAAAACTTTATTTGTTGAGTAAAAATACTTGAAAATTTAATACAAGGCTCCCACTATATTATTACAATGAAATTTGTAAAATAATAAAAATCCTTGGTCACAGTTTTTTTTTTAGCATTTAAAGTTCAAAAATTGACAAGTAAAAATCACGAAAATTAGCAATTTATTTTGGGTTAAGAATTCGTAAAAATTTTTCTTTTTAAATCCAAGATTTGAAAATGTAATACAAGATTCCTCATAATATTGTCTACCTTTATCTAAAAAAAATGTCTATAAAGAAACTCAAATTAAATTTTTATGAGCGTTTGAAATTCATATTTTCGATTCATATTTTTTTACGATTTTCTTATTTTGTTGTAATTAAAAAACTAGTGACTGTAGAAACTTGAAAATTTCACTGAATGTTTATATTAGCATTTTCTATATACGATAAAATTTTGAAAATAATTTGACTCTTTT
>NW_021766158.1:0-889 GCF_005508785.2 Acyrthosiphon pisum
TCATAAAACAGTAAAAAATTATCAAAGTTACCCCATTTTACTGTACTACTTTTATTTTTAAACTATGAGAATTTTTTTCGTATTTGTGATATCGAAAAATTAAAAAGTATGTTGCACAGTCTATGTTCTCTTCTTCCTAGTAGGAACATTTGGTTGCATAACATGAACTATAAGTTTAGCTATAGTGGTTCTTATCCACGCAAAACCATTTTTACTATGTTTTACATTTGTAAAACGGAGACCACACATGCGCGTGTAGCATCCTCTTAATAATATTTGTCATTCCGAATTTATTCAATTCAGCGTAGCCCGCAGATTAAATAAATATATTAGTAAAAATCAAGTAATAACCAAAGATTATATAAATAGAAGATTTCGTACCCAACCGTAATCCTTAAGATAGTATAATTTTCTATAATAATATTATCATTGCTGCATAAAGGCAAAAGCTGAAACACTGAAATGTGCATTCACACAATACTGTTTTAATCGTGAATTCGTGAACAATTATCATTAATTGTCATGGAAAAAAAAATTCTGAACCAATAAACCACAATAATTTAAAAATGATTGATGAAATACTGAAATGGATTGGGGGTGCTAGTTTGAAACGTGGGGGTGCTAAGCACCCCCAAGCACCCCCCTACTGTGCGCCTATGTAATACCTCCCCTTTTATAATATATATATATATATAATATTCTGATGTACATTTGTATCGACTATCTATATCATACATACATACATATTATATACATATATACACACACACATACATAATATATACATACATACATAAATACATACTCATATAGTATCTAAAAATATTATACCTATTATTTTCAGATTATAATCACATTCAAATAAACGTCTAGCTAAATCATACGTTAT
>NW_021766159.1:0-852 GCF_005508785.2 Acyrthosiphon pisum
GGTACCTACTGGATAATAAATGCCAAGCTATACAATCAAGTGGCATAACACTACATATAAATATTAGTAACAACTTGGATGTTTCTGTCAGTTATTGAAGAGTTTTGTTTGTTTTGGTAATTCTATTTGGCAAATAGATGGTCCAAGATTATCTATATTTACAACAAACATTCTTAGACATATAATTTGATCTCACTTTTTAATTCATAAAAAAAAGTGAATTCATACACATAATATATTATGATTCCAAATTGGAATTTAAATAAGCTATAGTGAAATCTACTATCACATACAATTTGGAAGATCCTCTGTGTTAATATGATATTCATACTGCTATTTCCAATTGCATTTAAAAATACCAATATTTTGGTAACAGTGAAAAATAAAATAATGCTTCACATATTGGATTAAAATATAACTACAAAATAAATGAAGTAAGTATACACTTAAACTGTAATATTATTTAATTATTAAATTGACAAACACATTTTGTAGGTAATCAAGTTAATTGCAAAGGAGTGGAAAAAAATCTATTTGGACTAACTGCACAATACCAATGATATTTATTGAAAACTAAAAATTGTACTAGTGTAAAGTGTTAATGTTTTTTAATTTGCATGATATTTTATAATTAATTTAAATGAGGTGACAACATCAATCATTATAACTTAAAAGATAAATGTATATTGTTGTGTTTAATACATATGCCTACAAAACATGTGTAAATTGTGTAAATCAAATAAAGATTTTTAAAAAAAAATAGTAAGTACGTATGTGATTAATTATACATATAAATTACTAATAATTATTTGCTAAATATAAAGTATTAAAAAAAAAAATTTTTACATAAAT
>NW_021766160.1:0-1324 GCF_005508785.2 Acyrthosiphon pisum
GTCAGTCTGGATATTTTATATTTTTTTATTATTTATTTTATCATGTTAGTTGAATAAATATTAAAATATTATAATTTTTTATTTGTTTCTATGGTGATAAACAAAGCGTTAGAAATTAAAATCCCGTTTTTTGCGTTTTTTCGTAATTTTCCGGTGGTTTTTCCCGTAGCATTAAATAACTATTGAGAAAATCGAAAAATGACCTCTTTAAAGTACCATCTTGATACAATTTTCTAAAATATAAGGTACTATATGTTGAAATCGAAACACTCCTTCTGGAAGAAATTTTGTATACAAAATATAAAAAGAAAAAAAAAATAAAGAAAAAATAAACACCATTGTAAAAACAATAGCTTCCTCGCTCCGCTCAGAATCTAAAATGTAAAATATAATATTGTATTGATCAAAAACACGTACCTACCACGTTTATGGTACAATAGTAGGTACATATCGATTTAATGTGGAATAATACAACGCTTGTATCTGATTCGTTTTTGTTTTTGCAATAGGAAGTTTAGAAAAAAACCGATCACAAAAGATCGATATAAAAAAACTGGGATTTTATTTCATATAATAAATTAACCATTAGTCCAAACGCAAACTCTAATTGAAAATTGTGATCTAAGTCGACCATGTTTTTTTTTTTTAAATATAATTGTACATCTCTAAAGTATCGTTCTTAATCCAACTTGCTAAAATATATGATACTATAATAGGTATGTTACGGTACACCGATCACGCATTATAAAACGGTCCTTTTCAGGACCACCAATCAGAGACCAGTAAAAGCCACACACACGACCGGGACAACTTCACACCCACATTATAGGGCCCTAAGTTGTCCCACACACTTCAGACCGAGGGCTACATGTAGAAGAGGCTCTCACGAGTCCAAAAACATCATCCCCACATACGTAGCCCTAAAACTGGGCAAGTAAAGCCACTTGTCGTACCGAACGCAAACACAGCCGACCGCGGCGGCAGAACACGGTTTAATAGTCGGTATGGCAAGCACTTTATATACCGGGCACTTTCTTGAACGACTATCATCATCATCATCATCATCAACCAACTCGTACTCGTACTGCACTGTCGTCATTACCCATACAATAAGACTTCCAAGCGCACCATGGGCGGCCATAGAGGTGGTCGTAATAAGAAAAAAAGACATAGCGTCTCTCCAACCCAGCTAGAAGCAAACCCAAAGAAAATATGTGACAGCAAAATGAGAGGGCTCTTCGATAACTGAAAATCAAACGTCTGACAATGCATCATTAATAAAGTCGTCCAACCCTCTGATGGTTGACGATCATCAACCGTCATG
>NW_021766161.1:0-1104 GCF_005508785.2 Acyrthosiphon pisum
ATTCGCAACTGTCGGTTAATAATCCACTGTGCTGTTATAATATTATTTGTATGGTATATTATATAAGCGAGTAGCGTGTGAAGTCTCGCGAATACGGACCGTTCAACAAATACAATATTCATAATTTATTTTATCTAGATAAAAAAGTAACTCATCTATTACCTATATGGTCTAGATAATTATAGTGCGAGTTATCTTAATTGACAAGTTTCCTTATCTAGATAAATTAAATTAAAATCACCTTCAGTAAAATATTAATTTCCCATGAATAATCATAATTTTTTTTATTAAAAGTGCATAATCAGTAGATTTTATCCAATCGGTATGCACTATTTCTTTTAGAAAATTGTATGGAGTTGGTACATTTGAAACCCCATTTTATGAATTTTTAACATTTTAGATAAACACGCGTAACGAAAAAAATCACCAAAAAATTAATCAAATACGATACAATCACAACATTTTGTCGATTCTCCATATAATTTTCAAAATTAACGATTCTTAAAAATCTTGAAATTTACACTCAAGTCGTGATTTATATGCAAGTATTTAGATACTAACTTACTGACGCTGATAGATTTTTATAATAATTCTTTTGCAATCTTGGATGATTTATTGACATTTTAAATGTTGTGGATTTAAAGTTCTAGTATCCAGTACGTCTTTGATTTCAAAACTTGAAGATTTAATATATATTAGGTATTCACTCAAACTTTATTCATTTTATCTCAATAATTTTTATTGTAAAAGCTCAATAAGTAAAAACGTCTAACTTATATTATGTCCAAATTCACACATGTGTTTTCGCATTACTTATTGAAATATAAGATTTAAATCTGATAAAAAAAGAATAATCTACCATAACATTATTTAGATTATATTTATCTCATCTTTAGATAAAAGTAGGTAATGCTTGTTTATCTTTATGTGTATCTATATAGGTAAATTACTTCGCAATATACAATTATCTGTACCTAGTCTAGATACATTTTTGTTATATTATATTTTCAACAGTGTTTATTATACAAATCACAAATACCTATATCCTGTATTGACGTAAGTTGAAATGTTCATAGTGCTGACCATACAAAATATTATGCGAAC
>NW_021766162.1:0-843 GCF_005508785.2 Acyrthosiphon pisum
GGCCGTCGGTCAGAAATTCTTCTCGAGGCACACCAATGTCAACGCGTAGTGGCACGGTAGCCGAATTTAAAAAAAAAAATTACCACCACCGTGCGTAGCGGTACGGCATGAGGAGTTGAAAAAAATGATTATCACCGTGCGTAGTGGTACGGCATGTGAATTTTAAAATTAAAAACCTCGTCCGAGCGTCGGCCGTCGGTCAGAAAATTCGTCTCGAGGCACACCAATGTCAACGCGTAGTGGTACGGCAGCCGAATTTTTAAAAAAAAATTACAATCACCGTGCGTAGTGGGACGGCAGCCGAATTTAAAAAAAAAAATTACCATCACCGTGCGTAGTGGCACGGCATGAGGAGTTGAAAAAAATTAATATCACCGTGCGTAGTGGTACGGCATGTGAATATTACAATTAAGAACCTCGCCCGAGCGAAGGCCGTCGGTACGGCCCACTGGCCATATGCCTATCAATTATCTAGCGAAACCAAAGCCAAGCGCAAACGATCGATTCGACTGAAATTATCTAGCGAAACCTCAGCCAAGGACAAACGATCGATTCGACTGAAATTATCTAGCGAAACCTCAGCCAAGCGCAAACGATCGAGACGACTCAAATTATCTAGCGAAACCAATGCCAAGGACAAACGATCGATTCGACTGAAATTATCTAGCGAAACCAATGCCAAGGGCAAACGATCGAGACGACTCAAATTATCTAGCGAAACCTCAGCCAAGCGCAAACGATCGAGACGACTCAAATTATCTAGCGAAACCTCAGCCAAGCGCAAACGATCGAGACGACTGAAATTATCTAGCGAAACCAATGCCAAGGACAAACGATCGATTC
>NW_021766162.1:3428-4216 GCF_005508785.2 Acyrthosiphon pisum
AACTTTTGTGTCACCTCTCGCTGAAAACTCTTCAGCGGACGAGAGGATCGAGAGGCCGATGCTTTCGCAGTCCATACGCGTACTGAGCGTCCGGGATCAAGCCAGCATTTGCCCTTTTGCTCTACGCGAGGTTTACGTCCTCGCTGAGCTGGCCTTAGGACACCTGCGTTATTTTTTGACAGATGTACCGCCCCAGTCAAACTCCCCACCTGGCGGTGTCCTCGGAATACGGATCGCACCAGGGACCGGGCCCGCGGATACGCCGCGAACGCGGACGGCGACTTTTGACGGTCGGCCGTACGCGGACGGACGCGGTCCGCGGTTTGACGCCCGGATCCCTCGGCTGGTGCTTAACGCTACCGGAATATCAATCGCGGCCCGGCACGAACGGGCACAGGCCGACGGCACGGCGACCACGCCGCGCGCCAGTAGCGCGCCGGCGAACCGACGGCAAACCGACGACGCGACGGGACGACGACCGCCGGCCGGACGCGCCCGCGGCCGGAACCGCGCGTTCCGCTCTACCGAGTAAGTGGGGAAACGATGCGAGTAGTGGTATTTCAAGGTCGGCCCGGAGACGAACGGCCGAAACCGCCCGCCTTGGTCCGGGTCTCCCACGTATGCTACACCTCGGCATGTCTCCGAACAATGCCAGATTAGAGTCAAGCTCAACAGGGTCTTCTTTCCCCGCTGATTTTTCCAAGCCCGTTCCCTTGGCTGTGGTTTCGCTAGATAGTAGATAGGGACAGTGAGAATCTCGTTAATCCATTCATGCGCGTCACTAATTA
>NW_021766163.1:0-819 GCF_005508785.2 Acyrthosiphon pisum
TATATTTTGGTTACAGAATAACCTGCTTACGTGGAACCTTGTTGTACGTTTTCAATCCTTAGCTATAAAAGTTGAACATTTAAAAAATTTTAAATACAAAATCATTTAAATTTTTAAATTTGATAAATGTTGTTTAAATTTGAACTTAAAATTAAAAATTGTGCACATTTAATTTTAGTAATTTTCAACTGATATTTAAGCCTTGTATTAAATTTTTATGCTTTTTGGCCCAACAAATACAATTTTATTGATATTTATAGATAATAAGAATATATAGAAAACGAGAATATAAACATACAGTGAAATTTTCATATATTTAGTACCTATACATATACAGTTATTCGTTTTTGAATTACAACAAAATAAGAATATCGCTAGGTACATGAGAAGTCGCGTGAATATCCAATGTTGTAAAATTTTGAACTTCAAACGCTCATAAAAATTTAATTTGACTTTCTTGTGGACGTTTTTTTGTTGATGAAAGTATATTAACTTATGAGGAATCTTGTATTGTATTTTAAAATCTTAGATTTAAAAAAAAAAACTTTTAGGAATTTCTAACTCAAAACAATTTGCATATTTTCGTGATTTTTACATATTTTTAATACTTTTCAACTTCTAATGACCCTATATTAGGAGCCTTCTATTAAATTTTCACGATTTTTTACCAAACAAATAACATTTTATTGTTATTAATAGAAAAAAAAAAACTGAAAGAATTGAAAACTGACAATGGCCGTAAACAGCTTGAAAATAGTCAAAATATTTTTAAAATTGTATGGTATCTAGAAAATTTAAATTTAAACATTCAATGAAATT
>NW_021766164.1:0-1512 GCF_005508785.2 Acyrthosiphon pisum
AACACTTTCAAATGCACACATTTTGAGAAAATACAAATTAAAAATGATCATGAATACTAAACTACATTAAGTTTATGCTATTTTGTATAAATAGATTACCTTTTTCTTTAAACAGATTTGTCCTAAGAATTAGATTTTAAAAATTAACTTACTTGAGTTATACCAGTTAATTTAATGCAAAATAAACTAGTTGGTATTAAAAAAAAATTGGCTACCATGTATTTTGATAAGCTGTCTTCAGAAAAACGGTTACGGTTTGGGCTCAAAATATTTTTATAATTTACGCATCAAAAAGGATCTTTCTACGTTCACCGAAGTTATCGGGGCGTATTTCATACTTAAATTATTATCTAAATTAAGATTGCTAGATGAATAAAACCCATTTGTAGCGATAATACGCAAGCTGTGTATAAAATTATAAAATCAACTGAAAATTAAACACAAAAAAGGCATTTATGAGTACAAAAGGCAAAAAGGCATTTATAAGTAATAAGGCAAAAAAAGGCAAAAAAAAAATACATCCACCGTCTAAGAAATTAAATGAAACACATTTTTGTATAAAAATTATTTTTCTATTATGATTAATAAGAGAAAGGCATTTTCCTTCAAATCCGAACCCTATTCATCAGTATTCGGTACTATTAAAAGAATCTACTCTTTAAGAAATGTCATAAATACTTGACACTAAATCCACCATATTATATTTTTATTATATATTAAACTGACATCCATGTTCAATTATTTTTCAAATGAAATAATATTATAATTCATCGTAATTTTTTAATTTAGTATAAGACCACAACACTGGTAATATAATACGTTGCTAGCAATCTAATCAGATAAAATCTGACTATATTATAGTCAATAATAATTCTCGACAACTTACCATTGTTTTAGCAGTATCCAGTCCAATACTCTTCCGTATCCCATTCCTGGAGAAGTGTGGACCGTTTTAAATAAAATAGTATCTACCTCCCAATAGTGATTTTGGTCTTTAGATTATTTCCGGTCGAAAAATATTCGGGTCGCTCAATTCTGCGATCAAAACGAAAGAAATAAAGTTCCTTTATACCTATTATATTCGTTGCCACCTAAAATTGATTACGCGGTGTAGCTTAAACGAATACATATACATATTTCGAACATGCGATCAATACAATAAATAGGTTTTTAATAGTAAGTACCTACTTAGCTACTTATATTATGTAGGTAGCACGTGTATATAGGTACTATAGATATACAATAATATACGCAGGAGATATGGAACAGTATTTAACCTATAAACTATAGTGACTAGTCTATATTATTATAATGTAATGGTAATAATATATATTATATATTATATTATGTGTATAGGCATATAGTAGAAACGTAATAGTGATGTGTAATTAATATATTCGAGCTAAATGGCTATAATACGTTATAATATTATATAATATCTAGTGCGAGTCGTTAACGATCGTTTTATTCGAGTGTGTGTATGTGATACTGATTTCTTTAAACGACTGTGGC
>NW_021766165.1:0-769 GCF_005508785.2 Acyrthosiphon pisum
TAAAACATAAGTACCTAATATTAAGTAGTCGAGTATAAGTATAATGGTGTAAAACGTATATTGAATTATTATTGAAAATATTATTATTGAAGGGCATATTATTGAAGTTATTATATTGAAGTTATTATTGAAGTTATTATATTGAAGTTATTATTGAGGTTATTATATTTAAGTTATTATTGAGGTTATTATATTGAAGATTATTATTGATGTTATTGAGTTCTTAATTTATAAAGGGTTATTGAATTATTATTGAAGTTTTATTAAAGGGCGTATTATTGAATTATTATTGAAGGGCATGATATTATTGAGATTTATTAAAAGGTATTATTGAATTATTGAATTATTATTGAAGTTATTTTATTATTATTGTATTAAAAGGGCATTTATTGAATTATTATTATGAGTATTGAAAAAAACGTATTAAATGAGTGGTGAAGCAATTTATGGACAAAAAAGGTACATCTCCCTTGAACGTAGCTAATTCATTGTACGACACCGGTGTAGGAAACGAATTAAACGAAACAAATAGGAAAATTGAATTATTAAGCCCGATAGAAGCCCCAATCGAATTATTAAAACCGATAGACGCTACAGCCCCGTTATTTGCCCAAGCCCAATCTCAGATAGGAACTCAGTTAGAAGTTAATCCAGGGGGAAGCCCGATCAAGGAAAAACTACGTGTAAACACTCGTAGTAAGGTTACAGATAGTTTTGAATTTCAATCATTAGAATTTCCGAAAAACACGCTCTAGAAAAATGCCTGTAA
>NW_021766166.1:0-816 GCF_005508785.2 Acyrthosiphon pisum
ACATATAGGTATATGATATAATCATTATATCATAATAAGCTATGATACATTTATTACAATATTTTCGAAATAAATAGATGAATGCTTATAAAATATTTAGCTATTTTACAGATTACAATAAATACAAAAAATACAATGATGACATTTTGAAAAAGAAAAAATAAAACAATATTAATATGTAAAGATACATAATATATTATACTACGAAATTAATCATTAAAGATTTTTTTTTTTTTTATAACATATTTTAATATAATATACTAATGTGAAGCAACAATTATAATTGATAATATCAGTAACATACAAATGTAAAATAAAAATGAGTAACTAAAAAGAACAAATTCAAATCAAAATTATTTCGATTTTATTGATTACATCGTACAAAAAATAATAATATATTTATTACATTATAGATCAACTAATTTAATATTTAAAAAATAAATCTACAATTTAATTAATAATAAAAATAAATTTAATGTTTATAAAAATGTAACAAAATATTATAACGATGAACTGGCTTATAAAATCTGAACAATACGTATTGATTGCTACATTTCGTTTAATTACAAAATTCACTTATGAGCTATTTTAAAGTATCGTTTACATTTACCCACGAATTATGGCTATTGTCAAAACCTAACCATTTAACATATAATTTGTTTTTATGTTTTTTTATAACACGTTCAATGAGAATTAAATTATTTAAACTGTCTTTTAGTTGACAGTATTTTTATTATTATTATTTACGTGTAAAAAAGTATGTAATTTATAAACACATAAAATTCAACGAATATTTAGAATATTAAATGCTTATAC
>NW_021766167.1:0-903 GCF_005508785.2 Acyrthosiphon pisum
ACTGAAGTTGAAAATCGTAGCATTATTTCGACTACCTTATCGTGTACACAGACACAAAAAAAATAAAAAAATAAATAAAAATAAATAATAAAAAACACACATCATTGTAAAATCAATACATTCATCGTTCCACTCAGAATCTAAAATGTTTATGAATTCTTAACTCAAAATAATTCACTAAATGTCGTGATTTTTACGTGTTTTATTAATAGATTTGATAAAAAATAAATTGTGACTATGAATTTTTAATATTTTTAAATGTAATTTTAACAATATATTAAGAGCCTTGTATTAAATGTTCAAGCTTTTTTACCCAACAAATACAATTTTATTGATATTCATAATAAAATAACTAAAAAAAATTGGAAATTGAAAATTCCCGTAAACAGTTCTAAACAAATCAAAATATTTTATTGTGTATAGAAAAAGCTTATATAAACAGCCAATGAAATTTTCATGTACCTACATTCTACGGTAATTTTTCTTTTTACAGTTACCTACACTAAAAAAAAAATCTATTTTGTCAAAAACCTATTTTGCGTAAAAATTCCCGGTTTTCCTTAATTTTTTTTTTGTTTTTCTTGAACACTCGTGGGAATATATGGCATTTTGACCTCCTCAATACACCAACAAGATTCACTTTCCCATCGAACAAGATACTGAAGTTGAAAATCGAAGCATTAGTTCCACTAATTATCAGTAATCGTGTACACAGATACAAAAAAAAAATTTTTAAAATAGATACATATCATTGTAAAATCAGAGCTCCGCTCAGAATCTAAAATTGTTATCTTGCTGCAACACGTATAATGACATTCGCCACATCTATTGCTGTCTTAACGAGTTGAAGCCAATCCCCGAGGTTTCCCTCGGCCACTTAGCACACGGTACTGATCGTACAAC
>NW_021766168.1:0-798 GCF_005508785.2 Acyrthosiphon pisum
ACTTGATCCAATTTCTACTATAGAAAGTACCATTAAACTTGAATGTATCGAGGTATTTTGTAGTAGAATAGAAATAATGGACGGATGATAAAAAGAAGGTTCACAATCAACGTTCCTTTTATTTTTATTTCCTTTGTCATGTGATTCATGAATATTTTTTTATAATTTAATTACAAATTATACGATTTATTGGATGTAAACATTTTTTGTTTAACTCTTTTGCCGATTCAATAGATTCTTAAATGTAACATATTTTTACCAAGTTTATTATCATTGATAACTTATCAATAACTCTTTAATTTTGACGCTATACTAGTTTTGGTGCTTCCATTCTCCATTCAGTTAATTTACTTGAACCCAGTTTTGTGGCAATTACATGTATCATCAAGTTTTCTCCTGACTTTGAAATATGATCCTGAAATATGATGTTCAAGTGAGAAATCATTAAATCGGTTGATGAACGTTGTTTGATTGAAGTCGCTCCACTCAGAATCTAAAATAATTACAAAAGTACAACTGGTATTATAGTATTAATTTAAAAAGTATCATGTTAAAGGACCTAACCTGTTATAGGCTGACTAACCGTTTTTTCTCTAAATCGCTTTTCTTATACATTGATATTATATCATCGAATTCAAATTTAAAGTCACCCATAAAGTGACCCACTTGAAAACTACTGTACACAAAGCCACACCCACTTTCCCACCTTTTTTCCTACTATTTAATTTCTAATTGTGAAAATAAGCACACAGCCCCTTATTTTGTATTCATTTGAAATATGCTTTGTATCAACCACAT
>NW_021766169.1:0-766 GCF_005508785.2 Acyrthosiphon pisum
CGTTTTTCTTATACAGTGATATTATATCATTGAATTCAAATTTAATACTATCCATTATACAGTGACCCACTTGTAACCTACTGTACAGCAGAGCGACATCCACTTTTTAAATTTGTATTAAAATTTTTTTTTTTTGAAAAATTCAAGATATCCAATTTGTAAATCTCATTATAAGAACATTTTTGATGATAATTAAATATTAAATAGTTACAATTGTTATTAACTTCAAGTGGTTCTTTATCGACAGTACACTAAAAAAATTCATGGGAAACAATTGGTAACCGAAAGTCTGGTAAATGTTTATTCCGATTTTCTCTATCATAGGTACTTGATCCATTTTATTAGATTTAGGTATACACCTATTAATAATTAGAACATTATTTAGTTTCGGTCAAGCCGTCGCAGAGGAGTTCAATAACAAACACTGTGGCACGACATTTTTATATATTAGATATACACATATCTATTTGATATGCTATCGCACAATGTCTGTGATCCGGCGTAGTCGGTTTACCTACCGGGGTGGCTGAATTGCATCTACTGCTGCGAGTTCTAAGGATTTGAACAATTACAATTTTTGAAGGGTTGTAATTTTGTCAGGGTAACGACGTGCACAGGGTCAGCTTGTAATATTATACACTAATTATACCATAGAATCACAGTTTATTGTATCATCTATTGCGCATGCGCCGTATATTCGGTAACTCCCTAACAGCGCAGTCACGTTTGACCGCCGGAACTACATCTAAACTCAATTTACTAGTAT
>NW_021766170.1:0-815 GCF_005508785.2 Acyrthosiphon pisum
AAAGTTTTTAACATTTTTATGTTTTTTTTTTTTATTTTAAAGCTATTTAATTGTCCTATCAACACTCCAAAATTCGCAATTGAACTAGAAATGCACTAATTATTTTTATTAAATTAAAAATGTAGAAAAAAGTTGGCAAAAATTAGCATTTTTTAAAGGAAATCGTGTATTATTCCAAATAATTGATTACTTGGTATGGGTTTTTTTTTTTTATTATTCTGCTAAATTATACTGAATAACACATTAATATACCTAGAATACCTTGAAAGTTTGGTTTTCATAATATATTCCTGTTAATCGTCACAATCTTAGTTTTCCTAAGATTGAGTCGGTTAATTGGTCGTCATTCGTTTAATTTTATACTATTCGGTAAATTTTAGTTGTTATAATACAAAAAACAAAAACTCATAGTTAATAATAAATTATTTGGAATAATGTAAAATTTCCTTTTTAAAAATACTAATTTTTTCCAACTTTTTTCTCTTTTTGTAAATTTAATAAAAATAATTAGCACATTTCTGGTTTAATTGCGTATGTCAGTTGATAGGACAATTAAATAGCTTTAAAATAAAAACAAAATTACGTCAAAATGTTGAAAAGTTTTGAAGATACATAAACAAATGCGTGATACGCATGGTTTTGATAAAAAGAAGTTAACTGCTCATAACTAAAAAAATAAAAAGTTAGATTCAATCTTTAAAGGTTATTTCTTCATCATTTTTGGTATACTTTCATATGACGTTGGCCGGTCACTTCACCCTGGAGCACATTGTATATTATTTAATATTTTTTTTTCGTACAGGTCCTCATTTAAA
>NW_021766171.1:0-979 GCF_005508785.2 Acyrthosiphon pisum
TTTGTTTTGTTGATAAAAATGTACAATAATTAATAATATTGTACCATCATATTATTATTGTATGGTTGATACAGTGAATATGAGATAGTACTTTTTGGTTATCACTAATTTATTTTATCTTATAGATAGAACCTTTTGGTTTTAACACTATTCTCAAGAACCAAAAGGTGCTATCTAGATCGCTATCAAATAACAAAAGTGTAAATTTGATCGATTTAGCACCTTTTAGTTCTGGATAACTCCTTAAATAATGAACTTAAAAAGTTGGATGTAAGTTTGGATTATAGACCATTTACCAATAAACCCATTTATATCAAAAAGTGGATTTTCGAAAAAATCGATTTAGCACCTTTTGGTTCTGAGCCCACGAGCTATAACATGGCTCAGTCGTTAACGGGCCACGGGTGCTTTCATTTCTACTTGTGGACCAAGGCAAGAGCGTAAAACCCGTCATGCGTACACTGTCCAGCAGTCAGTGATACGCGGAGCATACTACCTTTGAATGCCCGCAATGGAATGAAGACAGACTGGTTCTAGTGGGTCTACTAAGAAGACAACCGAGGCCAAGTGATGTGCAGGATCTGCTGTGCGGACCGCTGCAGGAAGAGCTCCCGAAAGACAGACTGCAAAGAGATAAAATTGTAGAGGCTGCCAAGATGATCACTGTGGCATTTATGACAATAGTGGAGTCGATCATGACCACTAAACAGGAGTTGGAAAGAGTAGGGCAAAGAGCCCAGAACGTCTAAATCATAGTTAAGTTAATTCATGTGGGCCGAATGCCAAATCAGGAGGTTAGAGGCCTTCCAGTTCTTCGTTAAACAAACGATAAATGCGCGTTTGTATTTAATCTTAGCTATATTTTATTATTTAATTTGTTTTTTGATTAATAAACGATGTGAGCAGGGACGCAGCAATGAGAATCCAAATTTCCCTCCCTGCTCACGATTCCTAACAATAAAAAAAAAAAAACAAAAAA
>NW_021766172.1:0-950 GCF_005508785.2 Acyrthosiphon pisum
TATATATAAAATGCTAATATAAACATTCAGTGAAATTTTCAAGTTTCTACAGTCACTCGTTTTTTAATTACAACAAAATAAGAAAATCGTTACGTAAGAAATCGAGTGAATATCAAATGTTGTAAAAATATGAATTTCAAACACCCATAAAAATTTAATTTGAGTTTCTTATAGACATTTTTTTTTGGCAAAGGTAGATTATCCTATAAGGAATCTTGTATTACATTTTAAAATCTTAGATTTAAAAAGAAAAATTTTTATGAATTTATAACTCGAAATAATTTGCAAATTTTCGTGATTTTTCCATATTTTGTCATTTTTTAAACTTTAAATGCTTAAAAAAAAAACTCTGACTAACGATTTTTAATATTTTTCATCTGCCTTTGAAACATTATACTAGGAGCCTTCTATTAAATTTTCAAGCTTTTTATCCAACAAATAAAATTTTATTGATATTTTTAGAAAAAAAAACTAAAAAAAAATGGAAAATAAAAATGTCCGTAAAGAGCTCAAAATACATCAAAATATTTTGAAAATGTTATGGTGTATAGAAGATGCTAAGATAAACATTCAGTCAAAATTTCATGTATCTACGGTAATTTTTTTTAAAGTTACACCAAAAACCAAATTCAATTTTGTGAAAAATCGATTTTGCGTAAAAATTCCCGTTTTTCCTTAATTTTTCTTTTGTTTTTCCCGGCGCTTTTGAAAACCACTGGGAAATTTAAATTTTGACCTCCCCAGTGCACCAACGATATTCACTTTCTGATCGAACAAGATACTGAAGTTGAAAATCGTAGCATTATTTCGACTACTTATCGTGTACACAGACACAAAAAAAATTTAAAAAAAAATTAAAAAATAAAAAAACACACATCATTGTAAAATCAATACATTCATCGTTCCACTCAGAATCTAAAATATAGATTAGTATCCGTGACTAAATAGTA
>NW_021766173.1:0-1083 GCF_005508785.2 Acyrthosiphon pisum
AAACCGATTTAATGCTTTTTACCTGTAAACTATATAAATTATTAAAAATCGTGAGATTAATGAAAATAAAATTTTGAAAATTCAAAATTTTGACAAAAACAAACTCTATAAAATGGCTTTCTTAAATCATTTCAAAAATAAAAAAAACTTTTATACTAAAAAATTAAATAAAATTAAAATATATGCATTGTCCTTGTCTCTGTGAGTCAATTAAAAAAACAGATTTATGATATATTTTTATCTTACGAGATATCACAATCGGATACCCGTCGTATAATATTATCGTAATTTTGTAAGTTAAACGTTAAAATTCGTATACCGCAAGTGTGATTGGATATATATTAAATGTTTATATACAGGGTGATTGATTAAGCGTAAAACACACATTATCTCAAAAAGTATTCACTTTTTTCAAATTTTTTTTTTTTCAAAATTTTAGATCTACGCTGTTCTAGAATTATATAATTTTTTTATATTTTTCACCCTCATATTTATTAGGAAAAACACTATCAACTTCTGATTTTCAAATGGTAACCTATACTTTTAATTTCATAAATTAATAAAGCTATTTTTTTTATGAATTATCACGTTTAAATTTTCATTTTTCATTAATCCGTTGATGAGATATAACTCCTCAAAGTTGGGTAGTTTTGGCAGGTGTTTGTGTGTTAATGTGTTATACCTAGTCGGTAGATACCGCAGCAATTTGGATTTTTATGCCCCAGAGTAATAGATATTACACTTTTCAAATCATTTCAAGTACAGTAGGCTTATAAGTTGTGCCCCTAAATGTATTGTAAAATGCCCATTTAGCAGGGCGTCCACCGTGCGCCCCACTAAAAGTGATTGCGGCACTGCTGCACTTCTCATAATAATACTTATCAATTATAAAGACCAGAAGCTAAAAGTAATAAACTGGATATCGGTCGAACCCAAAGTATAATAGCGATAACCATTGTACCTACTCGCTACAATAACTTATTGTCATATTATAAGTGATTGGACCATTACTGTCACATATCCATACACACGTGTAATCCCCACGACCCCGCTACATACCAGGTCATGTCTGATGAACATCGA
>NW_021766173.1:2916-4042 GCF_005508785.2 Acyrthosiphon pisum
GTGCAGTTAGTCCAAATAGATTTTTTTCCACTCCTTTGCAATTAACTTGATTACCTACAAAATTTGTTTGTCAATATAATAATTAAATAATATTACAATTTAAATGTATACTTACTTAATTTATTTTGTAGTCATATTTTAGTCCGATATGTGAAGCGTTAATTTATTTTTCACTGTTACCAAAATATTGGTATTTTGAAATGCAATTGGAAATATCGGTATGAATATCATTTTAACATAAAGGATCTTCCAAATTGTAAGTGAAAGTATATTTCACTATGGCATATTCAAATTCTGATTTGGTATCATAATGTATTATGTGAAAGTTATAAAGTGCAGTAAGTAAAAATAGATTTTTTCCACTTCTTTGCGATTAACTTGATTACCTACAAAATGTGTTTGTCAATTTAATAATTAAATAATATTACAGTTTAAGTGTATACTTACTTCATTTATTTTGTAGTTATATTTTAATCCAATATGTGAAGCATTATTTTATTTTTCACTGTTACCAAAATATTGGTATTTTTAAATGCAATTGGAAATAGCAGTATGAATATCATATTAACATAGAGGATCTTCCAAATTGTATGTGATAGTAGATTTCACTATGGCTTATTTAAATTCCAATTTGGAATCATAATATATTATTAGTACCGAGAATTGGGATTGGCTATATAACTATAGCTGTATAGATACGCTTCTTGAAAAATTTAATCAGGTACTAATTCTTTTATTAATTTATCTTCAACCAACGTTAAGCATGGTAGATCTAAATATAAAAAATTAAAACCATGGATTACCAAAGGGTTAATAACGTCAATTAGAAATCGTGAAAAACTCTATGCGAAATTACTTAAACAACCATTTAATACGTTACTTAAACGTAAATTTGTTAATTATAGAAATATGCTAAATAGTACAATTAAGCTAGCCAGAAACATGTACTATCAAAAACTTATTATACTTGCGGGATCAGACTCAAAAAAAATTTGGAATCTAATCAAAGATGTTTCATATAGTAATAAGCGGAAGAACACAGTTGTTAGCTGTCTTTTAAATAATGATGGCGAAAAAATAACTGGTAATGAAAACATAGCACATGAGTTTAATAGCTTTTTCTCTA
>NW_021766174.1:0-896 GCF_005508785.2 Acyrthosiphon pisum
TGAGCAGAGAATAATGACTATCTGTCAAACACTTTATCACGCACCGTTGCTATTGGTTTGAAGTACATAAAAATAATATATAAAAGATATAATAGATGTATAATAGATGGCGCTGTATGTGAAAAACGATTTCAACACTTTTCTGTTGAATTTTTCCTGAATTTTCAAGAATTTTCTTTGCTATAAACCTCACGTAGCCCAAGACCTTTCCAACGAATGCAAAACCATGGAAATCGGTTGGTGCGTTCTGGAGTTATAGCGTCAGGGAGGAAAACCGGACTTATTTTTATATATTAGATAAATTATAAGCATAAGATAATTTCTCTTTTGCTCTGTCCAAAAACTTTAAAATGTCATAGAACATTCCACATAAGTAGTTGTTAATGAAAATTTAAAAAAAAAGTTGATTATAAAATTAATTTAATCTACTGTAATACTAATACCAACTAGTGAAATAAATTATTTTAATCGCAATAATATCATAACATATACTTACTTAGTAATATTATAGTAATTTAAAACAAGGTTCCAAGTGGATAAGTTATATATAAATCACTTTATTCACAATAATATTATATCATCAAATATACTAAGTAATATTATCGGCATCTGAAGTTCAAAAAATTGAAAAAAAATGTGATCATTTTATTAAACGAAAAATTACGTATTTTCCTCTAACAATATTAGATTGTTGTAAATTTTAATTTAAAAAATATCAATGGTAGGGACTTTAAACTTTATGGCATTATATAAGTATTATATTATTATTTTCTATAGGAACAAAATAACATTTTCAAAATATTTAGACAATTTTAAGCTATTTACACAGAACCTATATTCACACTCTCTACATATTGACTATTAAGTATTAGATAACTTATAATTAAACAACAGTA
>NW_021766175.1:0-983 GCF_005508785.2 Acyrthosiphon pisum
TACACACTCTGTACGTTCGTATTTATTCTCCGTGCCGTAGTGTATATTCACTAACACACTCTCACTACTATACCGCGTATGTATTTCTACACAGTTTTATAAACTATTACGACTTTTGTTCGTCGCCGCGATCTTTTTACGAGTAAAAACGCGTTTGAATATTATTAAACTATTACTGGGTAGCTAAGCCAGCAATCTTATAACAATATTCAACTGCTTATTTATTTTAATTTAAACGAATTTAATATTTTTAACGATTTTAATTTATCACAAAAATTATTTTTAATATATCTTATTACTATACTTATTCTAGGCTAGCCCTACAATTACTTTTTTTTTTTTTCACAAATTTTGACGTCAACTATTTTTATTCAATAAGGTCCTATACTGCCTTTTATTTCAAAACAAAATCTATTTTCATCAATATATCAATTTATTTCTCTTTCAACAATTATTTATTATCAATCAATTTTAATCTCTTCCAACAATTATTTATCATTCAAATTAATTCAATTCAATTACCTTTATTTCAATTCAACATTTATTCATCAATTATTCACTTTTATTTCATCTCAAAATTTATTCATCAAATATTTCAATATATCATTCAATTGCTACGCGCGTGCATTTATTTTCAGATCAGCCTATACCGCTGTCTATCACTATTTATTTTCAATAATCACTATATATCATTAGATCAGTCCCTTGCTGTCTATTTACCATAAAAATCTCAGGTCAGTCTTCCGCTGCCTACCATAAAAACTTAGACCAGTCTACCACTGTCTATCACAAAAAATAAAAATACCTAGGTCAGTCTGCCTTTACAAAAATTATATATTTTCCCTAACAAGCTTGTTTTTATTTATTTTTATTCAAATATTACACCTTCACCAATTAATATTTAAAATTAACGCTGGTTTTAAGAAGTAAAACCCAACGTGAGACGTGCACTCCAAAGCTACAATTTTTATATGCTATTTATT
>NW_021766176.1:0-872 GCF_005508785.2 Acyrthosiphon pisum
AAAACAAACTTATTTGAAAAAGAGTATGCAATTACCAAAAAGCTTCAGTGGCTGTTATTAAAATTCTTCAACTATCGACAATGGACATGATTGATGAAGACTTTAAACTAGGTATATTCTGATAGGTACCTATTTCCTTTAATTTGTGTACTTATTTTACCTATGTTTCCCCCCACCACCCATCAGAAAGTAATTAGTTAGTTCATGATCGTTGTCATGAATGGCAACATATATGTAGTGATCATTTTTTAGAAGAAAATTATAAGCAAGGTAATAGGCAATTTTTATTATATAATGCTATTCCCCAACTTTATGATCGAAATGGTTTTCCAGAAGTAATAATTCTTGATGTCTATAATTTAAATTTTCATTGTCAATAGTATTTTTATTTTTATATAGTTATGCTACTCAAAGTAATGATGTTGAAACTGGAAACAATGTAATTTTACCAATGGAAACAAATATTAAAAGGTGAGTTAATGAATATTGTATTTGACTAGATTATGTTTACATTTATTTAAAAATCTAGAAAATTGGCTTATTTTGATGAAAGTGATTACATAGAATCTGAATTTTACAGAGAGAAACATATTGAAAATGCTGTTGTAAATAATTTTAAATCACCAGGACGGACTACTAGACTTACTAGAAACAATGAGGATATGCTGGTGAGTAAATAAGTATTAATATTTTTTATAAATATGGTCAATACAGTCTGATATCTTGATTGTCGTAGGGTGATTAAATATATTAGGGAGGGGCTGAAAAAACAATTAATAATAATAATAAAAAAAACAATATAAACTACATGGAAAACAAATAATTCTGGGGGGCCTAATATTCAAACTTGGGGGCTAAGAGCTCCCCCCTAG
>NW_021766177.1:0-1326 GCF_005508785.2 Acyrthosiphon pisum
TCATACTATGAACTAACATACAATATAAAATGGTTTAATCAACACAATTATGAAATACAGTATGTATGTTGTCTAAAAAAGTAACATTTAAATTTTACATAAATAAAATATAACTATAATGCAGACAACATATAACTACATTATAAAGTATAACATTTTATTAATTCTACACTTTTGAAAACAATGAACCAAAAGTTCTTTGTAAATATCTTATATTTTTTCTGATAATATTTTCTATGTTCAGCAAACATATAAAAATAATTTTAAACCAAAAACCTGTTTAAACAAAATATTTTTCTGGATAATGGAAATATTCAAAATTAATATAATTGGAAAAAATAAAGAACAATATGAATTGATTTTAAGTTAAAGTTAAGTTAATTAAAACACCGAACTTGTATTTTAAGTAATAAGTTAAAATTAACTTAACTTCTAACTCATTAACTCTTTAATTCCCAGCCTCGATAAAATGTAACATTTGCTTTTTGTATATGTATAATGTAGCAATTAAAATAGACTACTATGAACCTACACTTTAGAAAAAGTAGCGAATTCCATGAACTTAGAACATTATTTTTATTGAAACTGTTTTCTTTATTTAAGAAAGATTCAGTAATATTTGCATTATACAGCAGTAATTGGACCGAAATGGATATGAAATGTAAAAAATTGATATTATTGATGATGAAATTGAATAATGCTGATCACAAAAAGTTAAGATTTACTATAGCAAAAATTGTAAACTTGGAAATGTTTTTTAATGAAAGTAGGAACCTAATAATATAATTATTATCTAACTAGTTAAATTATCAAATAATTCGGTAATTTATGATTAACTATAAAAACAAAATACACATATGTATTTTTTTTGTTAGTAATTTTAATTATTATTTTTTTATTATAAAAGACAATGGGTCATTGCTTTTTTTATAAAAAAAAATCGTTTATTTTGCATTAACGATGTAGGTAAAAAGAATAATGGTTTTTGGTGATAAGTTGAAATGATAAAGTTGAATTGAGCTTTTGGACAAATAATTGTACCGCTGTTTATCAATTAGGTAGTGAGTTCGTTGCCAGGTGTTTTGAGTCAGAAATTTTCGAGAAATGATCTCTTCTGAGATAGAGAAGGAATGACAAGGAGTAATTAGATTTCTAGAGTTGTCTTGAGTTTCAGATGTAGTGAAAGATATTGCAAGTAAATCTTAAATTTTGTTTGTGAAGATTGACAAGTCAGTGTCTATACTGGTGGAGTTTTTTAACTTTACGTTTATAGCGGAGGAAACTGTCATAATATTGAGAAATTTGTTCCAGTATAATCATTTTTTT
>NW_021766178.1:0-1380 GCF_005508785.2 Acyrthosiphon pisum
AAGTGAGCAGCCAAAGAGCCCTATTACAAAAATGTATAAACACAACCGGTAGAACATGCAAGTAATTATTTAAATGTTACTTACACGCACTACAAATCCTGAATAAACATTTGAATGAACTTATATAGAATGTCTTTCATCAGACAGTGTGAGATGATGAAACTCCAATTCTTGTGAATTGAAAAAGTACAAATATGAAACTTCGTCGTTTTGTTAATAGAATTCAAATTTACACTGAAGCTGTGTGTAAAGAAATAAAAGATAAAATACCAAGGGTATTGTACAAACGTAAAAATAACGAAATACAAATTCCATTTAGACATTTTTTAACTGACCATAATTATGCATTATTGAGTTCACAGTCTAATAAAAAATGTAAACAGAATTACTGAAAAAGTTGTTCAATATGATAATGATCAAAATGGATAGGATAAAATATTAAACTTACCTCGATATTCCAACCATTTGTTCACTGATATTAAATATTAATATATTATTCTCCATGTTTAAGTGAACAGTATATAGTTGGTGTGTATTCGGATGAAGACTATTATAAGTGTGACTCTGTATGGTGAAGATTTTCGTAAATTGCAAAACAACTCCTGGTTAAATGGAACTGTGATTGACCCACTGCTATTGACTTATGTGAATAATGAAATTGGTTATATTCCTGCGGAAATAAGCAATACAATTTGGTCAAGTACCAAAGTTAAAATAGCCAAATTTGATTGGACTAAATACTGTGTTATTTCTGCCGATCAATCCTGAAGGTAATCATTGGACTTTATTTATTATGGACTTCATTTTGGGTTGTGTATTTTACTTGGATTCTCTGCGTCCAGAATCAGTTGACTTGTACTTACCTCGATTAAAAAAAAATGTTGTTTTCAATGGGTGATAATAAAAAAGCAAAATATTTGCTGCATAAAAAGGTTCTTAAAAATATTGAGTATCCTTTACAGAATGATAGTAACAGTTGTGGAGTGTTTGTGAATTGTGTTGTATTATTGTAGTACATACAATCCAATGTTTACTCAGAGCTTTTCAAAGGAAGTTAATGTGAGTGATTTAAGAAATAAATTGCATTATCGATGTTTAATGTACTCTGATAATATCAGTGAAAGATGCCTTATGTGTGCACAAAATATAAAGTAAGTTTTACTTGGATTAAGTGTAATAAATGTGATCGAAGAGTTCATAATGTGTGTGTAGGTGGTGTATGCTACAAATTTATGACTAAAGAATTGAAAAATGAAAACTTCACTTGTATCTTATGCAATAAGTATATTAATTAAGTACCTGTTTTATAATTACAAAATAATAAAATACAAAATAAAAACTAATCTATATAATAAAAAAAAGTGGCCATTTCTCAAATAA
>NW_021766179.1:0-755 GCF_005508785.2 Acyrthosiphon pisum
CTACGTCTACGTGCCTACATTAACCATTATAATCACTACCACTCAATGAATTATAATTTATAACTGTTACTTAAAAATTATTATATTCAAGGCCGTATCGATAGTTTTTCACGGAGGGGTCTTCAAATGTGTTTTTTTAAATAAATAAATTCATTATTCATTTAACTTCACTTCAATACTAAAAAACATATTTTGTTTATTATACCAAAAACACAAACTATATATTTTCATAAATGTTATGCATTTAAAATTAATAAAATATTCCTACTTTTGTTTTGGGCAAATTAGTTAGTACTATTATTACTAAATTATTACCATTTCTTGCGTAAACACTGCGAATACGAACAAAACAACTAAACAGTTTGACGTATTTCATTGCATAGAACGCAGTTGGAAGTTTGGAACAGTGGTGGTTAGAATATAAATCGTTCGTACTCATATTTATACGTAGAGCTTTAAGTTAGACATAAGTTTTTTAGATTCTGAACGAAGTGATGAATGTATTGATTTTACAATGATGTGTGTTTTTTTTTTTTTTTTGTGTCTGGCGACTACTTTTGGAGCAGTAAAAATGCTTCGATTTTCAAAAGTTGTACCTTTTCTGAAAGGAAAGTGAATCTAGTTGGTACTTTGGGGGGTCAAAAGTGAAAATTTCCCAATACTTTTCAAAAGCGGCAGAAAAACCTTAAAAAAATAACGGAAAACGCGAATTTTTACGCAAAACCAATTTTGACAAAACGAAACTTAATTTACTG
>NW_021766180.1:0-1523 GCF_005508785.2 Acyrthosiphon pisum
AAGATTCCACGTAAGTAATTAATTCTGTTACCAAAAATCTAAAAATACATTTACACAGTTTATTTTTATAACTTTTTAATTTTAAATTTAGCAATAGTTTGATATGCGAGCGTCAGACTTTTAAAACATTTTGTCTGCACTCTGCATTTGTGTACGCCGTACTATACGTAATGGAATATAGTGTTTAAAGTTTAGTTTTTGCATTTTTACGTTATACCATTGATTATAAATACTAGTATTTAATGCAGTACTGTTTCATGTTTTAATCAAAATTGTTTTGGATTTATTTAATTTAATACATTACACTAATTCAATAGGTATTCAGTAATCGTTTTGATATTTGATGTTACTGTTAACAACGAGAAATATTGACAGTCTTGTGTTAGATTTTGAAAAAACTGTTTTAAATCATATTACTTTTGTTAGAATTTCATCGTCACAATAAATTCTAATTTATATATATATTATATATATTATATATTTATTTTTATCCTTCATTCGCTCTGATACAACTGCACGATTATATAAAAATAAATTACTATTTAATAGCAATAATATCAATATAAGCTGATAGACCGTCTTCACTCAGACTCATTTTTTGCATACAATGATTTTATAGATTAAGAGGACGTTACCATTGGTGTAAATTTGGATTGCTGGAAGGGGGAGGGCTAAGGTTATAATCTATAACGTATAACCATTTAACGTTAGATAATAAGTCTAATTGACTCAATAAATGTTTAGTGATTGTTTATGCAAACTTAGTATGTTGATATTATTTTAATAATAGTTTATCAAAGACTTCACTCTACGACTTATGAATAATAAATGTCATCGAGTAGATATGGTGAAATCTTTAATAACAGTACTACTGTAGTACTGTCTACCATTGATGAAAATGTCTTAAACTAGAAACCAGGATGTAATATCTAATAAATGGTTAGTGTTTCGTGGAAACGTCAATATGACTTTTTGCACGACTAGGCCACAGGGTACAGATAACGACCTAACGAAATACGGATAAGTCAATGGACCAGTGGGTAGGCAGTCCTGTAAAGAATACTTTTAAAAAGTACTTGAGTAAATACTCAAATATATTTATTTTTAAGTATTTAAGATACTACTCAAATACTTTAATTGTAAAGTATTTCAAATACTACTCAAATACTTTGAAAAAGTATTTGGAATACTTTTCAAATACTTTTGGTTTTTAAAGTGAGTTTCTAATTATTGTAATATAAACACATAGGTAGTAGGTAATCTAATAGTTATCTAATATAGTTTTAAAGGGAATATTGTTATTCAAAATTCAATAACTTTTTTTAGAAATCTGGTTTTCACAAACCTTTGGGCTTCGGCTAACACAGAAATACAGAATATTAAATAAAACTATTATTCTATTATTGTAGTTGACAAAAATATTTTTCCAACCAATTATTTCGAATAAAAATAAAATGTTCGAAATAAAAAACCAAAGTATTCAATACCAAAAAGTATTTAATACAAAAAAAAGTATTTAAGAT
>NW_021766181.1:0-806 GCF_005508785.2 Acyrthosiphon pisum
TAAAACCGCCGAGCGCTGCTAGTCAGACGTGCTAGATTTGTATTATACTGCGATAATCCCAATAGAAAATAACGTTTTTACAGTCTTAATAGTCTTATACAAATGTAAAGTAGGTATTATTCGTTATAACTTATACTTCCTAATGTTAAGTATTTTTATTCGAGTACTATTTTAAATACTTTATGAAAAAATAATTCGAATACAAAATAAAAGTATTCTTTACATCACTGGGCCTAGGTTGTAAAACGTGCTCAGTCACCCGAACATCTCAAATACTTATTTTTCTTAAGTTCTACATATCAGATATACCGTTACCTTTCTTTAAAATGATAATAAATCAAAATAAAAATATTATTTAATATTTCTAAAAACATAATATAATATTATAAATATTTATGTTGAAATTAAACAAGATATTCAGGGTATGACAAATATTAGATAGCACACCGCCACACCCTGTAATTTAAGTATAGTTATATATATAAAGGCTCTCTTCAAAAATGAAAGTATAATCAAAGTTATTAATCCATTTTGTTTTTTAATAGATTTTTAATAGATTTAACATATTTGAGTACAATATATATGGGTTAATTTTGTTCCAAGTCATTGTTATAGTTCCAAAATATATTAGACTTGGGGTAAATGAAAAATAACAACTAAATGTTCGTCTTTTTATAATAAATGGTTAGAAACCATGTTAGAAAGACCTCTGGTCCAAAATATAATGTACATGACATTGAGAAGGCCGAGAAAGCCAAATTAATTTGAAAAAACTCATAAACAAGTTTCGAAAATAAAATGTAATA
>NW_021766182.1:0-1460 GCF_005508785.2 Acyrthosiphon pisum
TCTCTTAAGGGGCCTCTTATTTGAGGGCCAACATTTAGGCAATTTATAATGAATTATAGTTTACAATAATATAAGCCTCCCACAGCTTATATTTTCACTAAAAGTATTTTGCACCTATAGTGAGCTACTTATTTGCGGGCGTGCATGATACGATTAATACAATATAAACTTTATAATTGTATTCAATTGTGTTTAACACCTTTGGTTTTCTCTATCCTTAATACAAGTATATGAACTCCAATATGTGAATATTAAAAATATTGACTACCTATGAGCATATTTAAATATACCCTTATTATTTTGTGTGATGCACATTTGAAAATTATTTAATTTTTGGTTTTAGGAATTCCCCTTATTTTCTATGTTCAATGTCACATTGTGTCTACAAATGGACATTGAAGCTATAATGGAAGAAGTACTTACTTAATGTTATAATAATATAATATTGAAATTTCGCAAACAATAAAATAATACCTACATGAAAAAAAGTTTTTAAAAATATTTATACTTACTAACTGCATCTGCAAAAAGTCATTATAATAATGAATAGGTTATGAATTATAACTAAGGCTGGGCATTACAAATTAAAAAGTTAAAGTTAAGTAAATAAGTTAATTTTATATTAACTTTTTAACCTAACTAGTTACTATTGGCTTTTCATTAACTTAACTGTTAACATACTAAATTTATTTTTTAATTAACGTGAAATCAACGAGTTATATTTTCATTTCAAGAAGTAAGTTAAGTTAATTTATTTTGTTTTTAATTTTATCATATTTCACTATTTCGGTCTATTTCGTTTTCATGTCAAAAAATATTTACCGTGAATTGTTTAAAGTAAAAAATGTATATCATTCGAATCTAACTAACATTGAAATTGAAACAGTAGCCTTCTAGCTCGTTTCGTTAAGAGTGAATGACAACACTGTGGTTAATGATATCACTTTTTCTATTTATTTTCACATAAATATGTACAATTATGTATAGCATAGGGGGTCGGTTCGCTAACGCGACAGCCAGGCTTGATAGCGAGCTGCCGGATATGGCGTTTTGTCACGACGAGCTGTAAGCTCCGTCCTATCCGCAATTTAGGGTCATAGGAATACTTATATAAGTAGGTATATAACATATAATCAAGGTATGGGGCCGACCACGGGTAGTGTCCAGCTGTGAAGCGACTGCTACTGTGAGTCTGACCCGGAAAGGCAAGCTCTCAAAAGCGGACGTGGGCGAGTTGGGGAACAATCGTGTACGATGTCGCTGGGGGTCCTTGCGAGGAGTCCGGTCCGTCTGGTACCCTTATCTGGCTCGTTGATTGCGGCGTCGGTTCTCGTTCAGCGTTTTTGTCGATGCTGCTTTCGGCCTACGGTTGGTCGTCGTATCCCTTCGCTGTTCCTTCTTTTGGTCCGTTACTGCGGCGTCATCTCGTACGGAAAGAATGTGGCGATGCCCGTATGGGT
>NW_021766183.1:0-961 GCF_005508785.2 Acyrthosiphon pisum
TTATATATATTAATAAGTACATTTTATTAGGTGAGCCATTATCGCGCTGTGTTCTTATTACCTATATATTCTATCTACATCTTATATATGTGTGGTTCCCAACCTTTTTACCACCACGGACCACCCCGACAATATTTTATAGGTCACGGACTACCTCAACTAGGAAGACCTTTTTTTTAAATTATGTAATATAAATTTATAAATAAACGACGTAATATACACGCGCTGCGCCATGGAATCGATGACAACGATTGTCGGTACATAATATTTCGACTGCTTCACTTTTACGAATTAGACGTTATACACAATAAGAATGAGTTACTGCCTTCTTCGTTGGAAGTCGAGAAAAAACAGTTATACATTTTGTATCACGCCCCAAAGGAAAAATAAAATATATTTAAATTTTGTAGGTATGGCTCGCGGACCATAGGTTGGGAACCACTGCTATATATGATTGGACAATATTCGGCGGAGTTGTCGAGTGTATCGAGTTATAATAATACCTGCCGATGTTTATAATGTTCACGAAAACGTGCGTTTGATCAGCTATTATTACTAAAACGATTGCTGCACTGTAAATCGTTCGATATTTCAAAAGCCGTTGGACCGTATATGTTATATTGTTATAGAATAAAGAATGTATAAAGAAATAATACCAACAGTAGTACCAACGTCATAATCCGACGCATGTACATTCATATACACGCACAGTGGTTCCCGAAAAATGGCGTGGATTTTCGACAACCGAAAAAACTATTTAATATTATTATATTTTGATATAATACCTAGCTATAAATTAGGTATAAATACACAACAATAATACTGTAATTTATAATGAAAACTAAATAATAAATATAGACAGAATAAAGTGCCACTATATATCTTACAATATACTATATCGTTGACATTTTGTCGCAAATACTATGTAGGTACTCATCTATAATATTATATCGGATTGCAT
>NW_021766184.1:0-925 GCF_005508785.2 Acyrthosiphon pisum
ATGTATTAATTTAATTAAAATGATTACACAACTACACTAACAATAACTATGTCATAAAAATTCGAAAAAATATGAATTTACATCTTATTAAGTACTATTGGTTATGTTACCTATGAAGACGAATCGTCGATCACATTAATAACAATTTATTAATATAACAAAAAGTTTTTGCTTTGAGTGACTTATCCCCTTTCTCACCAAATAAATTGTTTTTGTTTTGACTTGCGCCCAGCCGCACGTATAAATAGCACGATAACAGTAACATATAGAAAAATTACAGTGCCACCAAACGATGCGGCGTAAAAAATCATATAAAATTGATTAATAACCCCAAATTATCCAAAAAATGACTTATACCCTTTCTCACCAAAACCGTCCAATTTTATGTAGGTATATGGTAGGATAATCTAAGCTAAACGGTTGTCAACATTGAAGTATTTTTGGGGATGTTGGAATTGTTTTCAAGTTTGTCCTATAATCATTAAACAATAAGCATAGTTATACCTAGAGTATGCACATTTATGTGTAAATACAACCATCAGAAGATTTATAATAGTATCCAGTTCATCTCAAATATAAAACAACATAAATCAAATGTTTGATTTTATCAAAAAAAAAAAAAAAAATGTAAATGGTAAATTATAGCTCATAAAAAAAAATCTTGGTTGTAATTAGCCAGGTACCTACCTAATATTAATTTTTTAGATTTAGTGATTTAGTTAATTAGGAATTTCATGTATTGAGTATTAAGGATTTTTAAAGATCTTTAATTATATAGAAATTTAATAAATACCTACCTATTACAATAATCTTAACAGAAAAATACGGTATCCTATAATTTTTTTGTGGCTTGACTAAGTGTAGATATTTGTACCTACAAAATCCTGGGTAGTGGGTAAACATGTTGTATTTCCCTGACTATCTC
>NW_021766184.1:3455-4427 GCF_005508785.2 Acyrthosiphon pisum
TTTTCACTGTTAACCAAAATATTGGTTATTTTTTAAATGCAATTGGAAATAGCAGTATGATATCATATTAACACAGAGGATCTTCCAAATTGTATGTGATAGTAGATTTCACTATGGCCTTATTTAAATTCCAATTTGGAATCATAATATATTATGTGTATGAAATCATTGTATGTTCACTTTTTTTTTATGAATTAAAAAGTGAAATCAAATTATATGTCTAAGAATGTTTGTTGTAAATATAGATAATCTTGGACTATCTATTTGCCAAATAGAAATACCAAAACAAACAAAACTCTTCAATAACTGATAGAAACATCCAAGTTGTTACTAATATTTATAATATGTAGTGCTATGCCACTTGATAGTATAGCTTGGCATTTATTATCCAGTAGGTACCAGTGAACCATAGGCTAAGCATTTAAACAACAATTGTAGATGTATAAATGATTAAACTGAAATCAAAAATAAGTTTAAACTTAATGACATATTGTATCATTTATTTAATTGTAGAAACTACCAACTAGTAAAACTTACCAACAAATTGTACATAATAATATGTACCTACTCATCAAGTATCCAATTGACATGCAACTAACCAATTTAGGTACTTTATAAAAAAAAATATAATATTGTGTATGTGGTAGATAAGAAAAAATACATACAAGAACTTTGCACTTGAACTTTATTTATAAAAAAGTGCATAATTAAAATTTAAAAACTTAAAAATGTGAAATATTAAAAAGTAAAAGTTTATTAACATTTAATCAAATCATTTAAAGTATTTGGCACAAATATGAATTATTTTACAAGCTTAAAACAATAAATATAACCTAATAACCACGAACTACTACATAGGACTGGACACTCCGGGCAGGGGGAGGGTGGGACACCGGTCACAAAGTTGTACGGGTATGTACGTTTGCGACTGTGATGCTATCTAGTGACGTACTAGATTTACTACATTTCGAA
>NW_021766185.1:0-702 GCF_005508785.2 Acyrthosiphon pisum
CGGTTCGTGTAGAGGGAATAGCCAACCATCTACTCCTTAACTGAATATGATTAGGTATAAATATCGACAACCACTTGGTTTAAATAACCAAGGAGGTGTGTTGCAATATAATGATATAATATTATTATAATATTCTAGCCATACACTCGGTTAATAACTTTAATTATGTTGGCTAAATTAGGGCCGCGGTTGCCGGGTTTTCATTATTATTATAATATCGTGCGTGCATGGCGACGGCCGCCTACATCATTATTTATTTGCGTAATTTTGACATTATTGTTATTATTTTTACGCAGCGCATAAACCCGCTGCAGATATTGAGACCACGAACGAAACTGTGCCAACACGAACAAGAAAATTGTCTTCGCTAAACACAGTTATGCCGTATAGTGAATCCGTATCTATGAATCGGAATATTCCGAAAGCAAAAGGCCCTCCGAAATGGAGACGACCCAAGCCGTCCGCCGACAAGACTCGTTTTATGGAAAAGCCGAATTTTACTTCGCGTACCGGAAAACTGGTCGATGTGTTGTACGGGTGCCGTCACTGGAATTCCAGAGATGACATAACTCTGCTGTGCACTTACTTCGAAGCAAATGAAAGGTACTTACATATTATCCTTAACAGGAATGATAGGGAACAATTTTCATTATTTTCATACCTTATGTGTCAGGGGCGACTCCAGAGATTTGTATTGGTTGG
>NW_021766186.1:0-563 GCF_005508785.2 Acyrthosiphon pisum
CTAAACTTATAGTTCATGTTATGCAACCAAATGTTCCTACTAGGAAGAAGAGAACATAGACTGTACAACATTGTTTTTAATTTTTCGATATCACAAATACGAAAAAAGTTCTCATAGTTTAAAAATAAAAGTAGTACAGTAAAATGGGGTAACTTTGATAATTTTTTACTGTTTTATGACAATTTCATTTTTTATTATATGGATAACTTCTGTAGTGTTTACGATAAAACTCTCAAAATTAAATATTAGTTACAACTAGTTCAATATTTTAACGTTTTAATTTTTAAAATTCTAAAATTATCTTTTGAGATATCAATATTTTTTAATATGCTATCAAAGTAACACAACGGGCAATTTCGATACCTATATTTCTTAATGTGATATCAAAGTAACCCCATTTTATGAAAAAAAAATTTAATTATCATGGTACTTTGGTGAATAAAAATATATGGGTATCAAAGTTACCCCGCGAAATCAAAGTTAGGTACCCCATTCTAATTAAAAATTTAAAGCTAATGTAATGCAGTTAGTTATAGTACTAGGATAGGGGGGGGTGGTGGGGG
>NW_021766187.1:0-811 GCF_005508785.2 Acyrthosiphon pisum
GCCGCCCATAATCTCGAAATTTTTTGCGTTTTTTTTTCGATTTTTTTCACGTTTTTTTTTATATTAATTACATATATTTATATATACACTACAGGTTAGGTTAATATATTGTCTATCTATATTCTATATGTTATTAATTTTATTAGGAATTATAATTGCACATTCCTTAAAATGTCCATTGTTATATTATATTTGTTTGTATATTATATAGTTTGTATTTTTCGTAAATTATTTCGTATGTTGAGTACGGTAAAGCACGATTAAGAATAAAATCTAATAATATAATAATATAATATTTTATGCGATATTTCCACATTCACGTGGCCGAAATTTTGTAATTTATTATTTTCACGTATTATTTCGATATCAGATGCGAGCCGTGAGCTGAGCCCAGCTTTATCGACAATGCTATCGATTAATAAATTAGTTACGGAGCAATAAAGTTCCGACGTTTTAAACATTTAAAATTGGGAGAAAATATAAGGTAATAAATTAAGATACAATTCCAAAATTATTATAAAAATAATATCAGTGTTCGATCACCCATACTCTGTAGTATTCTTGACTTATAAACGATGCAGTTCTTTAATTCATACTATATAGTTTATTTGATTTTATTATTTTCATAACTACTATTATTATTGTTATTATTATTATTAAACAGATTTATGAAATGTGACTATTTCATGGACTATGAAAGAACATTTTATATGTTATATTTTGAATTATTATGATTATTTAAATAAATATTTTTGTATAATATTATATTATAGTTTAAAATGGAAAATGGCAACGTTGTAGAGTTTTTATG
>NW_021766188.1:0-1660 GCF_005508785.2 Acyrthosiphon pisum
AAACTTACAATGTCCGTAAACAGCTCAAAAAGAGTCAAATTATTTTCAAAATTTTATCGTATATATAAAATGCTAATATAAACATTCAGTAAAATTTTCAAGTTTCTACAGTCATTCGTTTTTTAATTACAACAAAATAAGAAAATCGTTACATGAGAAATCGAGAGAATATCAAATGTTGTAAAAATATGAATTTCAAACGCTCATAAAAATTTAATTTGTCTTTCTTATAGACATTTTTTTTTTTGATAAAGGTAGATTATCCTATAAGGAATCTTGTATCACATTTTAAAATCTTAGTTTTAAAAAGAAAAATTTTTACGAATTATAAACTCAAAATAATTAGGTAATTTTCGTGATTTTTCCATATTTTGGCAATGAACACATTTTTAAATTATTAAAAAGTTAGGTGGGTAGGTATAAGTAATTGTTCATTGCCACACCTAAAAAAAATTAGTTCGGCGCCACTGGTGTCTCTGAACACTAATTAAGTAAATACCATGTCTTTATCATTTGAAAGAAGTGCTTAAAAATCGTCTCCTATTACTTTAATGATAATGTCTGATTTATTTAATGAATATGAAGTTATATTTTCATTTATAGACTTGTTAGGAAGTATTTATATAAAACTATAAAAGATTGAAGCATTCTAGTGTTTTTTTTTTTTTGTGAAAAACATGCTTTTAAATCATTGATGGCATTATCTAATAATGTAATAAATATGGCTAATTTATATATTCTTCTGCAGTATTATTTGTTGGATAATTTGCACGATTCGTTGGTCTTGAACAACTCCTTGGAATTTTCAAATTAACTTTTTGAGTTTTAGCCATACTCTCAGACGATTTATAAATTCTATAAACCTAGTAGAAACATTTTCTCGGCATTCTGACAGAAAATTTAGTGTATCATTATATTGGCTGCTTCGTGTAAATCAATAGACTCTTTTTGAAAACATTTACTTAGTGGAAGAGTGTAGTTAAGCATACGACTATACGCAAGGTCGAATTAAGAACCTATTGGGCCCCAGGGCTGAAATTTCATATGGCCCTTTTCACTTTTGAGAAGACATGTTTTAAAAAGCCGCTCGCAGGAAGATACATTTTTCTAACTATTTCACAAATTGACAATTACATTATAAAATTATGAAATGAATAGGTACCTTTATGTAATTTATGTCTATAAAACTACTAATTGTAGTATAATAAAACTTAATACTTCATATTTCATTAATTTAAATTCAAATTTTCATAATAACTTATATTTTACATTTATTAACAGTATACTCATTTACAACAATTAACAAATATTAAATAACAGTAAAGTGCGTCTTTTCTATTTTTCTACCATAGTGCTTTTGTATGTATTAATTGTGCTTTCGTATATTTAAAAAACCATAAATGGTTTTTAAAATATAGAAAAACTAAAATTGCCTTATGCCTATATTGTATAGTACCTAATACCTATTATAACTGAATAAACTGAATATACTGTGATTTGATATCCATTATATTATAGAATATAGATTATATAAACTGCATTTTTATTTATTTCATCTATTAAACTTATTTTTTATTTTAAAAATAAGACGTATCGCCACCCAATTTTAAAGCTTACGCAAACAAAAAATGGATCGCGACCCACCGGTTGAAGACCACTA
>NW_021766189.1:0-789 GCF_005508785.2 Acyrthosiphon pisum
GTTCAGTGGTATCTCTCGCACATATGTTGGCTTAAAGTGTTACACACAAAACGAGCGTAATGCGTGGTCTATATATTATAAGTCTATGGAAAATATAAACGACCAGTGAAAATTTCATGTATTTACGTTCATTTGTTTTAGATTTACTCCAAAAACCAAAATCAATTTTGTGGAAAACCGATCTTGCGTAAAAATTCCCGTTTTTCTTAATTTTTATGTTGTTTTTCCCCGCGCTTTTGAAAACTTTTGGAAATTTAAAATTTTGACCTCCCCATGTACCAACTAGATTCACTTTCCCATCGAACAAGATACTGAAGTTGAAAATTGAAGCATTATTTCGACTACTTATTGTGTACACAGATACAAAAAAAAATTAAAATAAAATAAAAACACACATCATTGTAAAATCGATACATTCGTTCCACTCAGAATCTAAAAAATTAAATACAAATTATTCTAATATTAAAATATGTACCTACAAAATACTTATTAATTTATACACATTACACATACCTACAACTGTTGACTATTTTATATTGGTAAAACAGCTTTATCTTTTTGAAGAGCAAATTTATTTAGGACGTCTTCTGGATCCTGCACTAGAATACTTCTATGGATACTTAATAAAGCTAGGCATTTAATCGGTTTTCTCCAATAGCTTTTGAAATGTTGGTCGTTGGGTACCTACCATCCCTGTATGTGATAGCCTGATAAGTTTTGTACAGTTTATTTTGTTAAAAAATGTTTTTTAAGAAACCATATAAAATATGGCACAAATATTTCACAATG
>NW_021766190.1:0-1179 GCF_005508785.2 Acyrthosiphon pisum
AAAATTACTAAAAGTATATCAAAATTTAGGGTTGATTAAACCCTATGTTTTTGTAAAAAAGTTATGAAAAAATATTAAGTATTGGAGAAACGGGACGGGATTCTACCGCCACAGGTGCTGAAATATAGTCCAAATTGTAGACGGGACGAGTTGTAGTTAATTCAAAAATGAACTAATACTTATTAAACGTATTTCAAAATTTAGGGTTGATTAAACCCTATCTTTGGTAACAAAATGATGAAAAATAAAAACTATTGCAGAAACGGGACAGGATTCCACCGCTACACGTGCGCGTAATTAGGTTAATATTTAGACGGGACGAGCTGTAGTTAAATCAAAAATTAATTAAAAATTACTAAAAGTATATCAAAATTTAGGGTTGATTAAACCCTATGTTTTTGTAAAAAAGTTATGAAAAAATATTAAGTATTGGAGAAACGGGACGGGATTCTACCGCCACAGGTGCTGAAATATAGTCCAAATTGTAGACGGGACGAGTTGTAGTTAATTCAAAAATGAACTAATACTTATTAAACGTATTTCAAAAATTTAAGTATATTAAACCCTATCTTTTGGTAAAAAAATTATGATAAAATATTAAGTATTGGAGAAACGGGACGGGATTCCACCGCCACAGGTGCTGAAATATAGTCCAAATTGTAGACGGGACGAGTTGTAGTTAATTCAAAAATGAACTAATACTTACTAAAAGTATATCAAAATTTAGGGTTGATTAAACCCTATGTTTTTGTAAAAAAATTATGAAAAAATATTAAGTATTGGAGAAACGGGACGGGATTCCACCGCCACAGGTGCTGAAATATAGTCCAAATTGTAGACGGGACGAGTTGTAGTTAATTCAAAAATGAACTAATACTTATTAAACGTATTTCAAAAATTTAAGTATATTAAACCCTATCTTTTGGTAAAAAAAATGGTGAAAAAATATTAAGTATTAGAGAAACGGGACGGGATTCCACCGCCACAGGTGCTGAAATATAGTCCAAATTGTAGACGGGACGAGCTGTAGTTAATTCAAAAATGAACTAAGACTTATGAAACTTACACGTCAACTTAAGTATATTAAACCCTATCTTTCGGTAAAAAAATTATGAAAAAATATTAAGTATTGTAGAAACGAGACGGGATTCCACCGACACACGTGTGCGTAATTAGGTC
>NW_021766191.1:0-462 GCF_005508785.2 Acyrthosiphon pisum
ATGTAGTACCTACCCATAATTTATTCATCTAGATGAATTGGGTTAGATAACACAATTATTCAACTAAGATAATTAATCACATAATAATTTTAATTTATTATCTGGTATCTAGATAAGATAAAAGATAATTAATCATATTATATCATATATATAATCATATAATATCATTTTATGAGAAAAACGATTCTGTGCGAAGACGTGGACAGCGTATGATATAACTAAGTATATTTGATGATTATATTATTGTTCACAAAGAAATTTATGTATCAACTATTTACGTGGAGCCTTGCTTTAAATTTCCAATCCTTAGCTATAAAAGTTGTGCATTTTATACATTTTTAACTTACAAAATAATTATTCAATTTTTAATTTGATAAACTTTGTCGAAATTCGAACTTTAAATAGCTTATAAAAAAAAAATTGTGCCTATGTATTTTTAATATTATTCAACTGCTGTTGTAA
>NW_021766192.1:0-787 GCF_005508785.2 Acyrthosiphon pisum
ATCAAATGGATCATTTTCTTGTGTTATTTTTCTACGTTTAGCGTTTAATAAGTCAAAATGACTAGAAGGTTAAGTATTGTTAAATGATTTTAAGTTAATTCGTGGAGTTGTATTCTCATTAATTTTATCTATTTCTTCATTAAACTGTTTTTCCTCCATTTTCATTCGATCATACAACGGTTTTACAACAGTCACCCATTTATGATACCTTGAGGTTCTAGGTTTTCCATCTGCTTTTAAATGGACTCCAGAAGTTTTCAAAATATTGTAATAAGATTCTATATCTTCTATAGTTGGTTCCTTCTCGCATAATAAAGACCATAAACCTGGTGTAAATTTATAATATTTATTAAGCAGCAGTAATTTACCGTGACTAAAAGTTACAGAATGTTTTCCTATTTTATATGAATCACTATTTTTATCATAATGCATACCATAGGATTTATCATAACGTGTTGATTTAGGACGGTTATTTAAAAAATTTTCAAATGGTGAATTTAATTCGTTATCATCATCATCTTCACTAGTGCATGAGGTTTCTGATTTATTTTCTAGTACAGTTGACTGTGTGTTACATATTTCATTTTGTTTTGCATGTGTACTCAATGGTTCAATTATTGGTTTAAATGCCTCACGGAAATAGTTTTCAGAATCTATAACACCACGTTTCATTTCCATTATTTTTCGTTTAATATTTTTTTTTGATGTTATTAAATTTTCCAATAAAATTTTTTGTTTGTTCATTGTAAATAATAAAAGTACTATACCTGTATCGTATGACTGCCGA
>NW_021766193.1:0-787 GCF_005508785.2 Acyrthosiphon pisum
ATCATGGTTTTGAAGAATTTGGAATGTTACTTGTTAGAAAGCCTGACTTAGACGGAAATTCGATTTGGATCGTTTTTTTTAACGCGATGGTTATGGCGATGGAACCGAGACGAATAATTCCAAAGCCTGTTTTCTATATTCTGTTCAGGATTTTTACACAATATATAATATCCTAACAATAACAATGCATTTTTTCATGGACGATAAAATCATATTCTAATGTGAAGTTAATCTTAAATTTATGGATGTAAGTAATATCCAGGTAAATAAATATTAATTGTTCAAAAGAAAATAATAGTTATATTTTTAAGTATAAAATATTTGGCAAACTGTCAAAATTATTAAAAACATATAGTGATGGCCTACTTATTTTCAGCTACATACAGGGGGGTTTGTCTGGCTCAGGCTGCTAGATCGAAAATAGGGCCAGGATACATCCCACTATTCCCACCGTTATCATACCCATAAACACCAAATGTTAACAACAGATGGTAATTTGGAAAAAAAAGTTCAAAGGACAAATGAGTTTACGGTTTTTGATAGAACACCTATCGGTTACCGCCATTGAATGATTGTAACAGATACAACCACGAAAATATTAATCTAAATTAAAATATTTTAATTATTTATCATTATGTAGTTTTATCAATGTGTATTTTATTTTTCTATAATATTATTAGATATTATAGAATATAATTAATGCATTAGTATTTTTATACCTTCTATACAAGAATAAGTTCAATTAGTTTATTTCGATTCCTTATCTTATTCCATTCATTAAACATGA
>NW_021766194.1:0-824 GCF_005508785.2 Acyrthosiphon pisum
ACACACAAATATGTGTAAATGGTAAGTGGCTACTGACATTGGTGGACTGGCTATTTTTGGCCTGGGTGCAAAATTAATTATGGGTCCGTAATTTTTTTTCAAACCTACTTAAATTAGGAAAGAGCCCTTAGTTTTATAAGTAAATATAAAAAAAAATTAAAAATAACATGTTGTTTATTTGTAGAGATGTTGAAATATGTTATTTTATTTTTATTTTGTATAATACCGTATTATACCAGTATTATACCGTATACTGACTGTGGTAATCGGGGGCCCGGGTCATAAATACAAACGGGGGCCCGGGGTGCTACTTGGTGTATAGCACTCTGGGCCAGTCCGCCCCTGGTTACTGATAGACAAAAGACATAATAATAATAATATGCATCTATTCTATCTAAAAATATCTTTACTATACACTATACAGTATATACACGGAATGTATGAACGGTAAAAATGTAAAATGTAATGTGTTAACTATAAAAATATGTTTTTATTAAGTATGTTTTTGATACTGTAATAAATCTGTAATGAAAAACTGAATACACTAGAGACGTTTTTTTTAACGATTGGCCTGGATGTGGGAAAAAATTGGCCTCTTTAATTGTTTGCACACCTTAAAAAAAACTGAAATGGCGCCCCTGCCCCCAATTATCTTTTCCCCTAATCATACACTTCATTTACAGCAATCTGAATAATTGTCAGAAGACATACCACAGTCCCACTACCTCTTTTTCTTGTATAACCGACAGCAGAAGAGCCAGTGTGAACAATACTACTCCTCTACTTCCATCGTTTATTATTGTTGATTTCAAATACACTACGAT
>NW_021766196.1:0-1642 GCF_005508785.2 Acyrthosiphon pisum
TTCAAAAAGTATTTTTTTTTTTTTAAGTAATAAGTAAAGGGCAATTTTCAAAACACCATAAAATTTGATGCCAAAAAACAAAACTTCAAAATATTATTTCGACTTGAAATTTACTTTATACCCTACATATATTATATTTTTCAATAATTCATTTATGTTTTACCTAATGAACATAATTAATAGAACCGCATATAGAACCGCAGTACCACACTCACACATACTTATTATTAATAAATTAATCAATAATAATTTTATTTTGTGATAGTTTCAACATTTAATTGCAGAATGCGGGTATCCTGTTGACAGTCGGTGAATACGACGCTGATACGTAGACCGGGTAGACACGTAGTTAACCCGAAACGTTTATTAGTTATTACTAAGAACATTTAAAATATGAACATGAAATATCTAATAATTTAAGAATGAAAAATATATTTAGATATATTTATAAATTATAAATTATAATGTTTAAATATAAATTTACTATTTTGTAATCAGAATATATAAAATACCTAATTAACATTAATTATAATTTATAATATAAATATTTAAAAATTAAATTTTATCTAGATAAATTTATCTAGATGTTTTAATTATTTATCTTAGATAATAGCTTAGATAACATATTTCCCATTTATCTGTATAAGATAAAAGATAAAAATATACCCATCTAGATAATTTATCTAGATAAAACACAACACTGACGGGGTCTGAGATCTACCGAAGGTAGATTGCCTACCTGATAATATACTGCTGCGAATCGGAATTTTTACTCCAGGCAACGAAAAAGTTAAGATACGTTTTGAACGCCATCCACCAAATATAAAATAACGAATTAAACAAAGTTTGGGTCATATAGAGTTGGTACATTAAACGAGCCACGAAGTGCACGGAGTCAGCTAGTATTAAAATAAATACATATGTAGTTATTATATTTTTTTTAAACATTTTATTATTGATGATCATTATATTAAGAACAATAAATATTCTAGTTTATTAAATTCTTAAATATATTAGGTGGATCAATAATTTTCATTCTTATATTTTTTTTAAAAAAATGCTTAATCATGTTGTTTTTTTTTTTGTTCCTCTGCGTATTAGTATTAAATTAATTTCTCCTGACGGTATCAACGTTATAGTTTATATTAATCTGAAACGATTTTACGTTTATGACATTATTCGCTTTTATGACTCCATGAATTATAATTAATCTTTTCACTTTTTGATAACATGATTATTGATTATTACATTTTCGGTTAGAATGATAAATATTTAATCAAAATAACCGTCTTCAACCTAGTTGATCAATAATAATCCAAATTAAAAAATGTCCCATTACCCACTATGGCTATAAAATATATTATGTTTATGTATTTTATCATATTTTATTATATAAATTAAAAAATCGACCAAAAACATTGTATTTTAACTGTCGCTTGTGCATAGTTTCATGCTCGGTATTATATTGTTTCTGCTAGATGCAATATAATGTAACTAACTCAATTAATATACTATTGTTAAATTAAATAACATATTATACCCTATATAAACATATATTATATCTGTAAATGTTGAATTGTATATGAGTATATATAATGTATATAATTCAAATGTTACTGGAATTTTAATTAAATTAATTATA
>NW_021766197.1:0-1672 GCF_005508785.2 Acyrthosiphon pisum
GTATTTTTAATATTTTTCAACTGATATTGTAACAATATATCAGGAGCTTTGTATTAAATTTATACACTTTTTGGTCCAACAGATAAAAGTTTATTGATATTTATAGAAAAAAAAACTAAAAAAATTGAAAATTTAAAATGTCCGTTAACAGCTCAAAAAGAGTCAAAATATTTTCAAAATTGTATGGTGTATAGGAAATGCTTATATAAACATTCAATACAAATTTCATGTATCTGCAGTTATTCGTTTTTGGATTACAACAAAATAAGGAAATCGCTACATGAGAACTCGAGTGAATATCCAATGTTGTAAAAATTTGAATTTCAAACGATCATAAAAATTTAATTTGACTTTCTTATAGATATTTTTTGTTTGATAAAGGTAGATAATCTTATAAGGAATCTTGTATTACATTTTCATATCTTAGATTTAAAAAGAAAAATTTTTATGAATTTCTAACTCGAAATAATTTGCAAATTTTCGTGATTTTTCCATATTTTGTCATTTTTTGAACTTTAAATGCTTATAAAAAAAAACTGTGACTAACGATTTTTAATATTTTTCATTTACCTTTGAAACAATATACTAGGAGCCTTCTATTAAATTTTCAAGCTTTTTTATCCAACAAATAAAATTTTATTGATATTTTTAGAAAAAAAACTAAAAAAAAATGGAAAATGAAAATGTCCGTAAAGAGCTCAAAATAAATCAAAATATTTTCAAAGTTTTACCGTGTATAGAAAATGGAAATATAAACAACCTGTGAAAATTTCAGATATCTACGGTCATTTGTTTTAGAGTTACACCAAAAACCAAATTCGATTTTGTTAAAAATCGATTTTGCGTAAAAATTCCCGTTTTTCCTTAATTTTTCTTTTGTTTTTCACGTCACTTTTGAAAACTACTGGGACATTTTTACTTTTGACCCCCCAAAGTACCAACTAGATTCACTTTCCAATCATAAAAGTTACTGTTGAAGAAAATCGAAGCAGTTATACTGACCTAAAAGGTGATGACAGACACAAAAAAAAATAAAAAAAATAATAAAAAAATAAAAAAAAAAATAAAAAAAAAAACACACATCATTGTAAAATCAATACATTCATCGTTCCACTCAGAATCTAAAATATGCGCCTTTTTCAATACTGCCATAACCCACAGTCGTGTTGTTCCTTGTTCAACGTTATTTTTTCTTATGGAGGCTGCAGCCGATGAAAAAAAAGTGACTTTTAAACCAATAATCCAGACAAAACTGGAAGAATTTGGTTTGACAGATTTTTTTTTGAAAACGGATTATGATTAATCAACACGTTTACTAGGGAATGATTGAGGCGACTTAGAATATTTTTTTTCAGCTGTGATATCCAAGAATAAAAATATCGAAAAAATATGATATTTTTGTATTTATATTATTCATTATGACACTAACAATAATTAGACTATTCAAAATCGCCTCAATCATTTTCTAGTAAACTTTTTGATCAATTATAACCCGTTTTCAAAATTAAAATCTGCAGTCAAACCAAATTCTTCCAGTTTTGTCTAGCTTATTTGTCTAAAAGTCACTCTTTTGTTCATTGACTGGAGCGCTTTCCAGCCCGCTTAAGGTTCATTTTATGATACGGAATGTAAATATATTGAAAAACATTATAACAAGCAAAATTAATGTTTA
>NW_021766198.1:0-1013 GCF_005508785.2 Acyrthosiphon pisum
TTAAAATTGAAATAATAATTATATAACTATATAATATATTACTTATAAATATATATATTATATATCATGTTTTATACAAGGTTATATTTTTTAAACATTTATAGAAATGACATCCTGACATTTTGTTAATATTTTTTTTAATCTTTCATCAAATGTTAATTAAACCATTAATATTAATACTGAACTATTAATGTTTTTAAATGATACATTTAATGTTTAAAATTACAAAATGTTTATTGGGTAACACACATACCCATGCACACCCAATAAGTAACGGTAAGTAAGACGCACTTTAACTTTAGATGTACACAAATAATATGATCACAAATTGCTGATACGTAACTCATTTTTTATTTTAAATCGTACCTTGATTCATGTTGTAATGATTAATTTTTTTAATTTAATTCCATTTATAATTTTTCCCTTGACCAAAATATTTTACCTGTATCATTTAAAAATATTAATGAACATTTATTGTACTTACAAATTTTATAAACATTTCAAAATGTATTTTATAAAATCAAGACTGTAATTTATTAAAAATTAAATATAGACTCATAATTGATTTTAAGAATATTTATTAAAAACATTACACATAGGTAAAATGGAAAAAGGATAGATTAATGGCTGATAATTAAATTAAAAAAAACTGTCAATATTGTTTTTCATCAATAATACATTATAAATAAATACATCAATGATTTATACGAGGTCATTTTTGAAATGTATCGACCATATCTGACCAGTGATTGATGTTGATTTTTGGAATTAATTGGGAACTACAGAGGTGCAAATCAGCCATTTCAGGTATCAAAAATACTTTTTTCTGCATCATTGTGACATTATTGCTGTTATCACAAAAGATTCTGGCAAGCGTCACTTTTCTGATTTCTGTCAGTTGATCTTAAATATTATAAAAATATAGTTAAAATCACGATCATTCATAAAAATATTTCTGATTATATACTAACATTCATTGAATATATTCGGTAAATCGTAAAATATCTATCTGC
>NW_021766199.1:0-3265 GCF_005508785.2 Acyrthosiphon pisum
TACTTTTCCGGTGGATTTACTAAAATTTTCTTTCATAAAATCCTTCTCCTGGTAATTACTAACATCTTAAAAAATTTGAGCCAAATCGGACCAGTCGTTTTTGATTGATGAGGTAACATACATTTTTCACGCTCCATTTTTATACCTACCTATAATATGAATATAACAGTGGCATACCTTCGACATTTTGACTCGACGGGAGTGAAATGTTTATGATTAATATAATTATACAGAAGGAGGAGGGAGAAAAAAGTTATGTTTTTTAAGGTCCCACATATTGAGAATTAGGGCCGCCGTCTTCTTTAGCAAGATTCGTTCCTATTGCTACAGCTTTCATTTGGCCGTTCATGTGCACTTTTCACTGCAGCTGAATGAGATAAAGAACCAATTCTGCTATTCGACCAGGTCCAAAACTAATTAAAACTACCTGTCTAGTACAATTTTTGTTTTTTTGTAAAACGATTAAAGTGGAGAAAAAAATTATTATTTCATCGATAAATCTTGTACCTAGGTATAGCTATAGCTATATCTAAATAACGCTATGAAGGTATTTACACTTTGCATCCGCCCATCATATCAAATTTCCGTAGCATTACCATGGTGGGTGGTGTGCGCCATGGGAATACGAAAAGACAAATACGAAATATAAAAGTCCGCCGCAACACCATTTCCGGAAAAAATATATAGAATTGTTGGTCGAGTGCAACGCCGGAAATCGTCTTCCTTCTCGCATCCGTTTCACAACTGCCAAGGACATATCCAAGGGGGTCAAGGGGTGAGGCCAGTGCCAGGTTAACGAATATTCCACCTAGATCAGATTTTAAAATGCCACCTTTTACAATCCTTGAACCCATCATAAAAAAATTAATTGTATTAATGTTATAATATAATTTAATATTAAGTGTTGAAAAAAATATTAAACCTGTCTGTTTATTTGTCGAGAGACAATATCAGACGTAATAAAATAAATTCAAAAAAATATAATATAAGAAAGAATAATAAAATCTAAATGTACGTATGCATTTTAAAGTTGATAGCATCGATAGCAAATAGATACAGTGAACAAATAAACGATTATACATAATAATATAATATATACACAAAGCATAGGTAATTTATATCAACGGCGATTATATTACATTCCCAATACTACATTCTACAATATGCATAATACATTAATACTCACTATTTAAGTATACTTATATAGGTATAAACAAATAGTTAACATAAGAATTTAGAATTAATTAATTAAAGAAGTTAGATATAATAGGTAATAAAAATGACAGGTAAATTGATTTCACAAATTATAATTTGTCTATCAGTGGCGTAGCGATAATCATATTTTTCAGAAACAATTGCTTCTGGTTTCTGGGAGGTGGTGGTGGGTCATAACCTCATAAAGCCCATATACATGTTCAGTCTTTGAACTTTATTAAGGGTGCTACCACACCCCCCTATAGAGCATATGAGTATCATATACATCAATTGGAGTAGGGTGGGGTAGGTCATAAATAATTTGTTCGCTTCCATATTATGATTTAAAGTTCGCTACGCCACTGCTGTCTATAGTCTTGTATCAATGACAAAATTCAAAAATTTTCAATATTAATAGCTACCTGCTTGTTACTCGGATTATGCATCAATGGTCAATCGGTTTTTTTCTTCCGGGCAGGTGTTGTTGGTGTTGTGGATGAGAACAACAAAAGAAACTTGGTAGATATATATATTATCTTGTTGGACGTGAAACTCGGTGAAAGAACTTAAAAGTTCACTTGTGAGAGCAAAGAGGGAGCATCAAACGTCGATGAATCCATCAACGAACTTACGTAGGAATACTGAGTTAGCTTCAACACGCCTAAATGATTTTATCAGCCAGAAAGGAAATGCCAAGAGCTTGCGGGGACTAGATAGTAGGTAGTCATGCGGAGGATGGTCTAGGCTCAGTAAAGGTATATAATATAGGCTGCAGATCTGCAGATGACAGATTATTAAATTACGTATATAGGTACAAATGTACAATATAACATTTACACCATCTGTAAATGGTAATTCAACGGCAAACGTAAGCAATAGATTTGATGAATTTGAAAAATGTAAGTACAAGATATTTGTGATGTGCCGTGCATTCAAATTAATGCTCTCCCCCCCTCAAGAACCAGATCGCACCGTCCTTAAGTCAGTCGCAGCTTGGACGCGGGCGACGGACGGAGTGACACGTCTGCGGTGGCTTCAGAGGGTGGGCGACATGCATGATGGTTGTGTGTGGGGGGGGGGGGGTAGATAGCGTAAATGGCACGCGAGGCAACGACGGGGTCGATACACTCGACGCGCACCGAACCGTGTCACCCCACGCTGTAACGGGTTTATCGTGTACGACGAAATTCGACGACACACAACTGGTGCCGCGATCTTTCGGCCACCGTAACGCGCATGGCGTCATAGAGTAACATAATTTAAACTCTACGTAACGCACGCGTTACTTTTCGTTGGTCGCACCGTATCGATTTTCATTATTTTCGAGCGTTGCGCCGTCGTTGCGGAACGCTGCGCCGGACCGTTTCGCGCGTCCTGCTCCCCGCCATACCGTCCCGCCAATTACAGCCCGCCGCACCCCACTACCGCCACCCCCCCGTCCAGTGGTAGTGTGGTACGGCATTCATGTTCACGGTTCATTGTATTGTCGGCCATTTTCAACGCGCGTTCCCCAGCTAACCAAACTCTCTCGTCACTTGTTATACGCCGACATAGTTAATTGTTATTTTGTTCGTGTGTCACGTTTTGCACCTACTGCATACCACTTACCTTTTCACTTCGCGCTGTACACTTTAGACCTTTTCGTCACACAATTTAACGCAGCCGACCTACTGCCGCCGCCGCCGCTGCTCCGTGTGACCCGTGTGTGTAAGCACGGAACGCCGTAAAGTCAAAACACTGTCACGCCGACAATAATTCCACTTTTATTTGGCCGTGTTGCCCTGTAGTGCTCGTCGCAGCATACCACCGTTCCCCGAACAACATGTCTTCAACGGAATTAAATGACGGCGCCAACGGAGAGATGACTTCCGAGTCCAAACCCAACGAATACGTGTCGGCCCTGGTCAAGGAGAAATACGCTCTTGAGGCTGCCACCCATCTGAACACGATGAAGCTCATCGACGAAGGTCAGTAATTTTCCATAATGTCATCGTACCCACCAGAGCTAATTTTTATGATTACTATTAATCGTAAACCGCATCTTGTGCGCGGACACGTTTATTTACCAACC
>NW_021766200.1:0-932 GCF_005508785.2 Acyrthosiphon pisum
CCTAATATCGCATAGTAAATTAACATTTTTTTTTTTACTTTTTATCGGTGAATTATTTAACTAATTAATAAAAATATTGAATATCAGGCTTTATGCGATTGTTAAAAAAAATTTCCTCTATAATTTTCGTTATGTATATTTTTACTGTAAACCACTTCGATAAGCCGTATTACTTGAATTATCGAACTATTTTACTATGATAAAAAAAAAGTACCAATTACGATATCGCCATATCGGAATAATTAATAATAGTACTTACTACCTATTATAAGAAAAAAATCAAAATCAAATCAAATGTTATACCATTTATTTTACATTATAGTATATATTATTGAACACAAATATATAATGATTATTATAAATTACAATATTATACTGTTTGAATAAATTATTATAACAATAATTATGGTATTAGAATAATTAAGTAAGAAAAAAAGGTGGGTAAGTGTATGTCGCTCTGCTGTACAGTAGGTTACAAGTGGGTCACTGTATAATGGATAGTATTAAATTTGAATTCAATGATATAATATCACTGTATAAGAAAAACGATTCCAAGCGGAGACGGTTTGTCAGTCTAGGTATTAGACATACCTATTATAGGTATACTTATCTATAGTATAAAAAAAAAATTGACCTATAATAGGTATCGTGCTAATGTATTTCTTAGAATTTTTGGTAACAGAGTTAAATATTTACGTGGAATCTTGTTTTAAATTTTCAATCCTTAGATATAAAAGTTGAACATTTTATAATTTTTTTTACTACAAAATAATTATTCAATTTTAAATTTGATACATTTTGTCAAAATTTCAACTTTAAATGCTTATAAAAAATAATTGTGCCTATGTATTTTTAATATTTTTCAACTGCTATTGTAACAATGTATCAGGAGCCTTGTATTAATTTTTTACACTTTTTGGACCCAACAGATA
>NW_021766201.1:0-1199 GCF_005508785.2 Acyrthosiphon pisum
CATTCTGAGTTTCTCAAGGTGGGCGCGAACAGTCTTTCACGCAACAGATTACAAAACAATATAATACAAGTGCGTCGTAAATAGAAAACGAAAAACAAGCACATCCAACAATAATAATATAAATCCGCAAAGTAAGTATATTATACCAATTACCAGCGGCAGTGGCAACTAAAACTTGGTAGAATTATTTACGTTTAACTGCCTCTGCAAATATAAACGAATGACGTCCTATGGTGCGCTGACCGTTCGCCGAATCCATTAAAAAGCGGCGGACGAACCGACGACGCAATAGGTATATAACTAAGATGGCGGGTACCGACGAGGGATTTGGTTATTATAGTGTAGTCGTTGTGTATACAATAATATTTATTATTGTAGGTGCACTGTACACGCCATTGGTGTTTGGAGGAGTTTTTACAGTTCAGAATGAGATTTACACATATTTTTTAGTAGTTAGACAGTTATATTTAAATTATAGGTAGGTATGTTGTATGTATCGTTTATGGGAAACTGCTGGTTTCCCAGGTACACGATTCGTTCGAAATATTTTACGAGTACGCGATTCGAAAGCATTGTGTAACGCCGAGTGGCGGCAATCACGTCCAAGCATGAATAAGCGCTCTCCACGTGAAACGAGTATTCAACGAAAAAAATAGAAATTCAAGATGTAATCGGAATTTAAAATACTCTTAAAACTTTCGAGATGACGTGTTCATAAATACATTTTAAGTTGTTTTAAAACCAGGGGCGGACTGGCCAGGTGTGCTAGTGTGCCGTAGCACACCGGGCCGGCTTATACGTGTGGGCCGGGCCGTCGGAGCATTTGAAATTGTGAACATTTTACGATATTACCAATATATTTATTTAAATTTATTTTTAAATACGAAACAGTAAAAATTAAAAAAACACTGCTATTAGTTGGTACAATGCTACAATAATTTCATAGTCGAACCATAAGTTTATAATAATAATAATTGTATGAGCATATATTAGGTATGTTGTACCTATAGTGTATTATAATTCTTTAAGCAACAATTTTAAAAATCAGTTTCATTCAGAAAAATGGTTAAACACTTTATCTGATTTGGTTGGTACATCGACCGCCAGAAAGTGATTGCTAAACTACAATTATTCAATCATTTGCAAATATTTATAAAATATTGTAGATTTGTTGAAAAAGAGAACAGAATGATGACATT
>NW_021766202.1:0-709 GCF_005508785.2 Acyrthosiphon pisum
TCAAAAATGACAGCACCCTAATGAAACTAGCGAACAAAAATGTGCTATAACGTACGTATGTAAGACGGAGACAACACATGCGGGTGCGACGTCCTCTTAACTCTGAACAGAAATATAGGTAGGTAATCAGACATTTTAGAAAAAATAGATAATAGGCGATCAACAAATAGCGCGATATTAAAAAAAGTGGGCAAGTGGGTGTCGCTCTGCTGTACAGTAGGTTACAAGTGTGTCACTGTAATGGATGGTGTTAAATTTGAATTCAATAATATAATATCATTGTATAAGCACTTTTACTGTCCTAAAAGGTAATGACAGACACAAAAAATTTGCATTTAAAGTTCAAAAATTGACAAAATATGTAAAAATCACGAAAATTAGAAATTATTTTGAGTTAATAATTCGTAAACATTTTTCTTTTTAGAACTAAGATTTTAAAATGTAAAACAAGATTCCTTATAGGATAATCTACCTGTATCAAAAAAAAAAAATGTCTATAAGAAACTCAAATTAAATTTTTATGAGCGTTTGAAATTCATATTTTTACAACATTTGATATTCAGAGGACGTCGCACCCGCATGTGTTGTCTCCGTCTTACACACGTACGTTATAGCAAATGTTCGTTCAGAAGATTCAATTGTGTGCTGTTAGTTTTTATATTAGAGTGAATTGACCTATTATCAAATTTTAAAGGTAAGATTATTATCT
>NW_021766203.1:0-856 GCF_005508785.2 Acyrthosiphon pisum
TATCTTAATTTAATACAATCTATATGGTATATTTGATTTAAGTCGACTTATATCAATTTGATCAATAAAATTCCAATACTATTTATGATCATAAAGGGTTAAGTTGACTTAAATAATTCTGTTAATCTAGATATAACTGATATACTATTATGGTCAATAAGAATTAAGTCAATTTTTGTTGTTAATACTTAACAGCGTTATCATTTATCATATCCAATTTGGCGCTTAATTTTATTGTAAAACATGTGATATTATTACTTAGTTTTTATCAGTTTGATTTATTAATTACAATGTTTATTATATAATTGTTTAATCCTACATATTTTTTAATTTAATTTCTTAAAATGTCGAAAAAAATTAATAGTAGGGTTAAAAAACTAGTTGGATTAGTTGTAAAACAGCCTATAATAGTGAAATCACCTATAAAAGAATTTCAATTTTATTTGGAACAAGTGTCAATGGTTTAAATATGATGATAATTTTGGACAAATTGCATTTAAAAGATCTTTGGACCTCGATGAAGAATTTGAATGTTTATCCCTTCGTCGCCATGGAAAGTTGAGAAACAAAGATATTGAAGTAGAAAGAGCATATACCGAAATGGTTCCTACATCCAAGGAGAAAAAAAAAGATCTCATTGATTTGTTACCACTCATTCCTCCACTATATCATTCCTTCTATAAGGGGTTGAAGTCTGATACTCAAATTGAAGACAATGATCCTGACTTAGAAGATATGATAGATAGTGAATAAAAGTTAATCGATTGTTTTTTAAACCTTTTTTTGTGTGTAAGTTTATAGAGTTTACCTTTTCCTACCTACATAATATTGAAAGAAATGAAAATTTTTCATTTTT
>NW_021766204.1:0-737 GCF_005508785.2 Acyrthosiphon pisum
TTAATATTTTTAACTGATATTGTAACAATATATCAGGAGCTTTGTATTAAATTTATACACTTTTTGGCACAACAGATAAAACTTTATTGATATTTATAGAAAAAAAAAACTAAAAAAATTGAAAACTTACAATGTCCGTAAACAGCTCAAAAAGAGTCAAAATATTTTAAAAATTTTATCGTATATATAAAATGCTAATATAAACATTCAGTGAAATTTTCAAGTTTCTACAGTCACTCGTTTTTTAATTACAACAAAATAAGAAAATCGTTACGTGAGAAATCGAGTGAATATCAAATGTTGTAAAAATATGAATTTCAAACGCCCATAAAAATTTAATTTGAGTTTCTTATAGACATTTTTTTTTTGGTAAAGGTAGATTATCCTATAAGGAATCTTGTATTACATTTTAAATTCTTAGATTTAAAAAGAAAAATTTTTATGAATTTATAACTCGACATAATTTGCAAATTTTCGTGATTTTTCCATATTTTGTCATTTTTTGAACTTTAAATGCTTAAAAAAAAAAACTGTGACTAACGATTTTTAATATTTTTCATCTGCCTTTGAAACAATATACTAGGAGCCTTCTATTAAATTTTCAAGCTTTTTTATCCAACAAATAAAATTTTATTGATATTTTTAGAAAAAAAACTAAAAAAAAATGGAAAATAAAAATGTCCGTAAAGAGCTCAAAATACATCAAAATATTTTGGAAAATAATATGGTGAATAGAA
>NW_021766205.1:0-1535 GCF_005508785.2 Acyrthosiphon pisum
CATGACACTGTATTTGTCATGAAGAATATGATTTAATTTAATTATTATTTGTGTAGGTTGTTGTTCTGCATTCCCATCATCCAAGGTCAACTACCGTACTATAATGAAGAGTTTAAAAACGAGACAGCCATATTTTTCGAAAATCAAGGCGAATTAAGAATTATAGGTGCACATTGGGAGCTAGTAACCTATGTACCTTTAATTAATTATGATAATAGATATGATCAATTATCAACTGAAATTACTAATATGACCCACCATTGTAAAGATATGTTATCAGAGTATGAAGTATGTTCAAGGTTTGCCCATGTGGTGAAAACCATGTTTATGGAGATAGCGTCACAGAGAGAACAAATGTATGAATCTATAGGTAGATATGTGAACACCGATAGTAAAATATCATCAGTTATTAGAAGTAGGCGAGGGTTGATAAACATTGTGGGAAGTGCTATGAAAACTTTATTTGGGGTATGTGATGATGATTGTACAAAGGAGACCAATAGTAATATTGAGAAAATAGAAACTAGTAACGAGAATATGTTACATATTTTAAAAAGTCAGACTACTGTAGTGAAATCGGTAGTGCAAGGAATAGGAAGTACATCCACTGAAATGAATAATTTATACCTTGAATTAGGGAAAAAACAAGCTGATATATACAAAAAATTAAATGAAGCCGCTAACCACACCCACACGATTGAAACAATGATACTTAGCAATAGAATACATAATATTTTTACGGCGTTATTAACACAATTTTCCTATGAAACTACTACTATCAGTGCAATAATAACAGCCGCTAGGACTGGAATATTACATCCAAGCTTAGTGACCCCGCGAGAACTAGCGCGACAATTAACTCAAATAAAATTAAATTTACCTGTAAATCTTAATTTACCGATGGGTATCAAACCAAATGAAATTTATGAACTAAGTAAAATCACTAAGATGGCAGTATATTACAGTGGAAGTCAAATAGTTTTCTTGATAAAGATACCATTAATAACCGAATTAGAATTGACCTTATTCAAAATAATTCCAATACCTCATAAAATCGATACAAACCATAGCATAATATTAAAGCCAGAATTTCAATACGTAGGCATAACCAAAAATCGTAGACAATTCACAACCTTTACGGAAACTCAATTATTAAGTTGTACGGAGACAGAAATATTCAATATATGTCCAGAATTTCAACCCATACAACATGAATCAGTAAGACAGCCATGTGAAGTTTCATTATTCAAAAATCCGGAAATACTACCAAACAACTGCGAAGCAGGAATAATAGTAATAACAAAGAATATTTATCATAAACTCAAATATGCAAACACTTGGATTTATACCACCAACAGTGATACCTTAACTATAACTTGTCAAGGGGAACGGGAACCACACATAGTAAAATTACAGAATCAAGGGTTAATTAATTTGAAACCAGAATGTAGAGCATATGCTAATGACATAGTTTTGAACCCCACGAGAGAAATAAAATCAAAATATTATGTAAATTTCATACCGAAATTAGGAAT
>NW_021766206.1:0-825 GCF_005508785.2 Acyrthosiphon pisum
AGTTTCGACATATTTTTCTTGTGCCTCTTCATAAGTTTGTGCATATAACATTTTTCTAAAAGCATGCATCATAGAAGTGCGATCTTCTTTTTTAATATTATTTTTACTGTCCCAAAGCCATCTCCAAACTAATCACAAAACACATCAATGATAATAATATATATATAGAATAAATTCTTAATGTAAATAATTAAACATAAATATTTTATTACCATAATTACTCCTTGACCAGTACGGGGTCCTAGGTTAAGTACTCTCCACTGATCATGCCAATTTTGTACGCATCGATATGTTGGATTGATTCTACCATTCGCAAAATCTTCAATAGGTGTATTTGACATTGTTAAAATACTCTCATGATATCTATAAATAATAAAATAATACAAATATTTTTTGTGTATACCGAGGTTGATAAAATACATTTAAACAAAAATATAAATAATAACTTTCACTAAAAATACTAACTGAATCAGTGGTCAGTTTTAATTGTTGTTAACATTAGAAATGGAAAAATTATATATTTAAATTTTGCCCAAATAATTACATTATAAATATTATACAATCAAATGATGTTTTATTAACATCAAATAACACTATTATGAAAAATTAACATAAATTGTACTTTTAAACTGTCATATTACTATTATTATATATTTACCGTAATGCATCTGATATTGTCATCCCATCATAAAAATACTCTTCAAAAGTTTTTCTTAAATGTATATCTGGGATTCAAATAACGTAGCGCTTCAGCAGTATTAATATTATGATTATGAGTATTTGAGATAGTATTCATACCTAAGTAGTTATTTCTATAAACATAAA
>NW_021766206.1:3198-4263 GCF_005508785.2 Acyrthosiphon pisum
CCAGCACAATTAAGGTGGCAAGTAAAATATAAATAATAATTAAAATTTTTTATAGGATTACAGAAAGTCTGCACGGTGCTATAAAAGTAGCTCATATATTTTTTTTGTTTTATCTCGCCAAGTCTTTAATGCGTATACATTATTATTTTTAAAACACAGAGCTTAATTATTTTATAATATTCATTTGTATGTAATTTATTTTTATTTGTGTCTCTGTTAGTTTTTTTGTATTATTATCACCATGTCTATCAGTTTCTTTGTGTCAACTATTATATTATATCATACCATAATGTTTTGATAGTGGGCATAAGTAGTTAGTCGAATTTATATTAAAATTAATAGCGAGTTAAACACACCAAAGCTTATTGAACTTATTTTTTGAGTGACATGGATTTGATAGATTCTGATGACTGAAAAGGTACAAATTAAAAGACACTATTGTTGGGACATGCTTTTGTTCGAGGAAGCGTTTTCACTCTCAAATATAACTCACAAACATTTATATTTAATAAATTTTTCTTAAATTTTACAATTGACAAACCAAAATAACAAATTATAACCACGGAAGAACAACATTGTTTTTAGTATTTATTGATTTATTGATTTCTTTATTTATTTATTTATTGATTTATGGCGGATCCATGTTTCTACGGAAACAAAATTAAGGTAATAAAATTTAGTTTTTCACTGATTATTCATCGATCGTAGGCAGGACATCGATCAAAACCACTTGTTGGCACTCGGCGATGTCCACACTATCACAGTGCCAAGTTTGGTCGAGATCGGTTAATCCGTTGCAAAGAAGTATGCCGTTAAAATTAAAACCACGGGCAGTTTGTACTATTTCCAATAGTAGGTAATAAAATATATATTATGGCGGACAGTTTGGGCTATTTTATGTAGAAAAAAATGTATAAATATCACATAATTTGTTATTACAAAACACATGTAGCTAACAGACATAAATAATAATAATAATAATAATAATAATAATTGTTATGATAATAAATTAATGCTGTGTACATTGTATAGGCTTCGTGAATTTTTAAAAATCCACTGTCAATA
>NW_021766208.1:0-953 GCF_005508785.2 Acyrthosiphon pisum
ATGATATATAGTGATTTTTGAATAAATAGTGATAGACAGTGGTATAGACTGATCTAAAAATTGATGCACGTGCGTAGCAATTGAATAAATATATTGAAATAATTGATGAATAATTTTTGAGTTGAAATAAAAGTTAATAATTGATGAATAAATATTGAATTGAAATAAAGGTAATTGAATTGAAATAAAAGAATTAAATTGAATGATAAATAATTGTTGGAAGAGAATAAATTGGTTGATAATAAATAATTGTTGAAAGAGAAATAAGTTGATATATTGATGAAAATAGATTTTGTTTTAAATAGTTGACGTCAAATTTGAAAAAAAAAAAAAGTAATTGTAAGGCTAGCCTAGAATAAGTATAATTATAAGATATAATAAAAATAATATTTTTGTGTGATAAATTAAAGTCGTTAAAAGTGATAATTCGGTTAAAAGAATTAAATAATAAATAAATAGGTAGTTGAATATTGTTATAAGATTGCTGGCTTAGCTACCCAGTAATAGTTTAATAATATTCGAACGCGTTTTCACTCGTAAAAAGATCGCGGCGACGCGCCAAGGTTGCAATAGTTTATAAAACTGTGTAGAAATACATACGCGGTATAGCGGTGAGTGTGTGTTAGTGAATATACATTACGGTGCGGAGAATAAATACGAGCGTACAGTGAGTGTGTGTGTGTGTAAACGCGCGCTATAATACGACGCGGCACACGTAAATAAATACGTACGAGAATAAATATATATAATAAGTGAATAAATATTTAATTTAAAAAAAATAAATAAGAGTAAATGTTAATAATGTTAATGAATATAAGGGTATTTATGAATACGGAATCAGATAGTTCAGATATTGAAGAGAGTTCAGTGGAACAAGTGGTAAATAAAAATTTGATAAATAAAAATAAAAGTGAATCAGTAGTAGTAAAAAGTTTGATAAAGATGAATTTGTA
>NW_021766209.1:0-1001 GCF_005508785.2 Acyrthosiphon pisum
TAACAACGCCCAAACTTGCATCTATTCGCGAACCCCGAAAATGACATATTTATGGATCACTCTCTTGACTCTTTTAATCTCTCCTTCGTCACGACCTGATCAACATTACCAACACCAATTGTCTGCGCGGCGTAGAACTTAAATGTAATAAACGGTAGTGAGGGATCACTTCAATCAGGGGCGGCGCTACACTGGGCAAGTGCCCCCCAACATTTTATTTTATCCCTCCTTCGCCCCATCACCCTTTATTTGAATGTTGAACATTTTAATCTAATCTGAAAATGCATTTTATATTGAGCATTTTATTAAATACTATATAATATATAATATAATACAATCCTAATAATTTGTTATTATTTATACATTTATTTAATACTAATAAATAATATCTAATGGTATATTGATATTTAGATATAAACATAATAATAAAATAAAATAAATAATGCTAATATAATAAATTGTATTTATTGATTTTTATTTCAATAGGTAATACCAATATGTTGCTATTTAGATACTTAAAAAGCCCTCTCTGTATTTGTCTAATTGCAATAAACATAAATATTATGATTGTGTATATAACACATTATATGTCTTAAGTCATATAACCTCACAGGCGGAAATAGACAAATTATTTTGGGGGGACTAAAGCACCTCCTATAATATTTTCTAAAGATTATATATATGCTCAGTACTAATTACTGACTTTTGAACGGGGGGGACTTGGCAGAAATGTGTGGGACTAAGTCCCCCAAGCCCCCACCTATATGCGCCAATTTATAACCTTATTACAAGTTTATTAAAAGTACTTTACGTTATACCTTATACCTACTTTGGATTCCATTATGTTAAAAATATGTTAGTAAATAAAGACATTTTGTTCATTAATTATTTAATTACTTTTTTTGATTATTTAGAAATATATAAAAAATACCATATTATACCCAAAACATTGTTAGCAATATTTTCTGAATATATGATATAAGCAAATTAGTGGGTGATTG
>NW_021766210.1:0-813 GCF_005508785.2 Acyrthosiphon pisum
AATAAATTCCAATTTAATCATATCACAATATCCATTAGGTAACGCGTTATACATCAACAACAAACCGTGGTACTATCATAGATATATAATAGTATACTTTAGAAGTTTCAAGTACCCACAAATAATATTATACTATCACAACAAAATAACTAAAATAGTTATTCCAGGTTTTTTAATATGTAATTTCGTCCAAATTTGAACTTAAAATTACTATAAAAATAAACTGTGCTTATGTATTTCTTAGAATTGTTGGTAACAGAATTAAATATTTACGTGGAATCTTGTTTTAAATTTTCAAACCTTAGATATAAAAGTTGAACATTTTATAAATTTTTAACTAAAAAATAATTATTCAATTTTAAATTTGATAAATTTTGTCAAAATTTCAACTTCAAATGCTTATAAAAAATAATTGTGCCTATGTATTTTTAATATTTTTCAACTGCTATTGTAACAATGTATCAGGAGTCTTGTATTAATTTTTTACACTTTTTGGCCCAATAGATAAAACTTTATTGTTATTTATAGAAAAAAAAACTAAAAAAATTAAAAACTTACAATGTCCGTCAACAGCTCAGAGTCAAATTATTTTCAAAATGTTATCGTATATATAAAATGCTAATATAAACATTCAGTGAAATTTTCAAGTTTCTACAGTCATTCGTTTTTTAATTATAACAAAATAAGAAAATCGTTACCTACGTAAGAATCGAGTGAATATCAAATGTTGTAAAAATATGAATTTCAACGCTCATAAAATTTAATTTGAGTTTCTTATAGACATTTTTTTTTAGATAAAGGTAGATTATCCTA
>NW_021766211.1:0-870 GCF_005508785.2 Acyrthosiphon pisum
TCAGAAATATTTTTTCCAACATTAATATAATAATTATTTAATTCGTTTAATATTTCAGATTTGTTAGTTAAAGTAGTATTTGAAACAAAACTATTCAGACAGTTTATTGGAGGTTCTTTTTTCTTAGTACTATAAGAGACTTCATTTATTAATTTCCATGTTGTTTTCATATTGTTTTTAGTTAGAGAGATTAGATTACTATAATATAAGCAACGCGCTTTTTTAATCAATAGGTTAAAAAGATTTCTATATTTGATATAATATTGTCTAAGATTTAAATCAAAAGGTGAATTAAGTTTTAGATTCTGAACGAAGTGATGAATGTATTGATTTTACAATGATGTGTTTTTTTTTTTTTTTTTTTTTTGTGTCTGACGACAACTTTTGGAGCAGTAAAAATGCTTCGATTTTCAAAAGTTGTACCTTTTCTGAAAGGAAAGTGAATCTAGTTGGTACTTTGGGGGGTCAAAAGTGAAAATTTCCCAATACTTTTCAAAAGCGGCAGGAAAAACCTTAAAAAAATAACGGAAAAACGCGAATTTTTACGCAAAACCAATTTTTGACAAAAACGAAAACTTAATTTTACTGTAACTCAAAAAATAATTATTGTAAGCACTTGAAATTTGCAACAGATGTTTATATTAGCGTTGTCTATACAGGGTTAAATTTTCAAAGTGTTTCGACTTTTTTTGAGCTATTTATAGACAAATGAAATTTTCAATTTTTCTAAGTATTTTTTTTTAAAATAACGATAAAAAATTTTTGGTTGGATAGAAAACTTTGAAAATTTAATACAAGGTTTCTTATAAGTTGTTCTCACAGTGATAAAAAAAAATCCAAATCGTTAGTCACAATTTTTTTTTATAAGTG
>NW_021766212.1:0-952 GCF_005508785.2 Acyrthosiphon pisum
TAGGATGTAGAATGGAGATATTTTAGTATATACATTTTATCCATAAGTTATAATCCATGATAAAGTAAATTTCTTATCATGTTATAATCATTATTCATTAATCATTATATTACAATTTTCAGTACATAGTTACATTTTTGTCCATACCTAGGTACTTGATTATAAATAACAAATTTTTTATATTAAAAGTAATGAATTCCTAATTTCGATTTGTTAATAAATAATTCAAACATTTTAATCATGTTATTATTATCAATATGACATTTAATATTATTTATTCTAAACCTGAAACTTAAAAATATTGACTACAGATTTTAGTTTTAAATACACCATTAAGAAGTGCTTCTAAAACTATTACTTGATTCGTTTAAAATTTAAAATGTTTCATTTTTAAGTTAAATTAATTTACATTATTTGTGGTAAACAATTTATTGGTACAGTATATTGCAAAAGGTTTTGTAAATGGTTGGTCCTTACAATACTATGAGTGTGCTTGATTATTCGTAAAAAAAAAAACTAATTCTGATCATCTCCCTGAAATGGCTGTATTATTTTCGTTTTCCCCGGGTGTTAAAAAGCCAAGTTCTTTCACATTGACGGACAATCATGAAGAAGTACTGCTATAGCAGTATCTTTGTTTAGTGATGCCAGGGGACACTTTTGAATTCATATGTAATAGCACTGCTCGGAAACCGACCAGAAATGGACACTACTGCTACAGCAGTGATTTTTTCAATGGTATCATATGAGATACCAAGTCTACTGTCCATATACATCATAAAGTGATAATGATCGCTGATAAAATAAAGCAATATTTTTAATTAAAAAAAATTCTTAATTATTTCTTTTATAAAATTTGATTATTTAGCATCCTTTTTAAAATATTTATAATCCTCACTGTCCGTCATGTGTTAATTGATTACAAAATTACAAAACCACTTAAGTTCAATTT
>NW_021766213.1:0-820 GCF_005508785.2 Acyrthosiphon pisum
AAAACTTTTATGAATTTCTGATTTAAGATTATTTGAACATTGCCGTAATTTTTACGTATTTAGTCAAAATTTGAACTTTAAATGCTTATAAAAAAAAATTGTGCCTATGTATTTTTATAATTTTTGAATGGGAGTTAGAACAACATATGTGGACCCTTCTATTAAATTTTCAAGTATTTTGTCCCAGCTAATTTTTTTTTATCAACATTTATAAAAAAAAAAATCAAAAAAAATCGATTATTTCAATTGCCTATAAATAGATTAAAAATTAGTGAAATATTTTGAAAATAAAACTATATAAAGAAAATGTCAATTTAAACAACTGGTAAAATTTTCAAGTGTCTACGACTCATACTTTTTGAATAATAACAAATATCAAAAATCGTTTGAGGCTAAACCGTTATTTAATGCGGTTTTGTAAAAATTTAAATTTCAAACACTCCTAAAAATTTTTTGTCTTAGTCCGGTTGAGTTTTTTTTACAGATATTTAAAGAAAAACTTATGGAGAACCTTGTACCAAATTTTAAAAGCTTAGTTATAAAAGAAAAAAATTTTACGATTTTTCAACCACAAAATTACTTGCAAATTTTCGCAATTTTGACATATTTCGTATAAATTTAAACTTTAAGCACTTATAAAAAAAAATTGTGACTAACGATTTTGGATTTTTTTTTATCACTGTGAGAACAACTTATAAGAAACCTTGTATTAATTTTCAAAGTTTTCTATTCAACCAAAAATTTTTTATCGTTATTTTAAAAAAAATACTTAGAAAAATTGAAAATTTCATTTGTCTATAAATAGCTCAAAAAAGTCGAA
>NW_021766214.1:0-479 GCF_005508785.2 Acyrthosiphon pisum
ATATTAAAGATCAAAAAGATCAAAAAAAACGTCTACCAGTAGTGCGTCTACATCGTCTATGTCTGATAGTCGGTCCGGTGAGAGTACAAGTGGTTATAGTAAATTCAAAAAATCGATCAACAATTGGGAGTGAATAATCAAAATACTAACAAGAAGAGTGACACAACTAAATATGATTCGACAACTAGAGTTGGAATAGGATCACGAACTTATAGCAATAGTAGTGGGACTAGTACTAGTAGTAATAGTAGCTGCAGCGGGAATTTCGGTTACGAGTACAAGTACAGCATCACTAAAGCTGGTAAACAAACTCTTGATAGATAAAACTACTATATTGTTACAATGAGATTTGAAAAATATTAAAAATCTTTAGTCATAGTTTTTTTTTTATTAGCATTTAAAGTTCAAAAATTGACAAAATATGTAAAAATCATGAAAATTAGCAAATTATTTTGAGTTAATAATTCGTAAAAATTTTT
>NW_021766215.1:0-1090 GCF_005508785.2 Acyrthosiphon pisum
TCCTGATTTTGTATCCATTTGCAAAAAATAATGTCAAGGATTTTTTTTAATAGAATATATAAATTCCAAAGTTCAGAATCTTCTGGAACCAAATCTCCTATTATCAACCCGAGGTATTTTGTAAAACATAACATTTCAGAGGCTGACATTTTGAGACACCCTTTTCGTTTCAAACTTGTATCAGTAATTAGTGTTGGCCTACTTCTAATGTCTACTGGCTCATAATTAAAGGACTCTATTCTGTTATTTAATGTATCAAGAGAAAAATACTTGAGATTATAAATCATTTCTTTCAGTATAAGACCTATATCATATTTGCATACCCCTTCTGCCATATCATGCATTATATCCACACTATAGTTGGTAGTTACATTAAAAGATCCTACATCATTCCAGATACATGGTTCTTTAATACCAGTAACGGACACATCATTACACATAACATCAGCTGTATAATTAACAGTGTCTCTTAAGCTGTTATCATTTTGTATAGATTGTTGATGACATTCTTTTTTATGAGTTTTACAGAATCGACAATGATAATTTGCAACAAAACTCTCAACAAATCCTAGAATAGAGTGTAATCCTAGGTTATCACCGAGAATTAATCCTAATTTAAAGAAAATATTATAGGTTTTGTTATCGACAACCACTTCAATCCCAGTTGACTCTAAAAAATTTAGCTCTGCAATAAGATCTTTAAATATAGCACGATTCCCAAAACAATTTTTATCCTCAGTTTTGAAAAGAGCGACTAAATAAATATAATTTAGTGATGATGCTAGTTCAGGTGGTAAACAAGCAAGAGAAATGTATACAGCTCCAAGTTTTTGTATTCCAGCATGAGACCCCAACGGGTTATTAACTTCAAAATCGTCGTAATAAAGAAAATAGGGTAAAATAATTTTATTTTGGTTATTTAGCTTAACTTTCAATAGGGAAGATTGAACAAAACTTTTGATTATACATGGATTATTGTTTTCCTGTACTTGTCTTAGATATTCAACTATGACAATAAAAAAATTAGAATGTTCAAATTGTTTTTTCAAAACTAATCTCAAGGATATCATAGTCATTTTTACATTTTTTG
>NW_021766216.1:0-983 GCF_005508785.2 Acyrthosiphon pisum
GTGGAACCCCAATATCCGTTAAACGAATATTTTATAGCAGTATTATACTATAGTAACGTTTTTTCCCAAATAAAATATAAAATAATTTTCTCAATATTTACGCATACATCTGGCTGAACCCTTGAGATTATCCCACGGAATCCTTAGGTTCCGCCGAACACACTTTGGGAATCGTTGACCTACAGTATGAAAAAATATTAAAATGACTGAAAGCAAATTCAGAGTAAAATGATAATATGTACCTCTACATATACCTACGAATATAGTTATTATATGTGTATCGAATCTATCATTGATCTATTTCAATTATTTATGAATGAATTCCACACCGTTTAGCCACCCTCCAGTAGCTAATGGTGTAGGTAATCAATAATCATAAGAAAAAATTCATATCTTATATTTTTGATATTAGTACTAGGCTTTTTTTTTAAATTATAACAATTTTATTTTATCACTCAGAGACACACTCTAAGAGTGCAAATCAACGATTATTTGAATAAAATATTAGGTCTGCTAATTTTGAAATAATTATATTCTTTATTCCTCCTGTGTAATAAATAATAAAATATTTAGTATATTTAATTTATTCGTGAAAAGATAAATTGTACATATAATCCTAAAATAGCGTGTCCTATAGGCTATAAATCAGCTAGGATTGTGTTCGACTTCGACGGAAATGCATCTAGTTTCTATTGAGAATAGAGTAATGTAAATTGCTGATCATTATAGTTTGTACAAATATAAGTGACAAGGTTTGATTGGTTGATAAGTGATAACTGTAGTCGCCTTTCTGCAGTGGATAGGTACTATATTAATAGGACCTATTATCCAAATCGAATTATACAAAATAGTGTTAAAAATTATTAGTATTAGGTACATCCAAAGAAGCAAACGAATACGAGGAAATGATTTATAAGTAAATCCATTATCACCGGTGACATTATGTAATGTATCAATTAATTTTCGAAAGCACAGAAATAAAT
>NW_021766217.1:0-718 GCF_005508785.2 Acyrthosiphon pisum
TGATATTTATAGAAAAAAAAACTGATACAATAGAAAACTGAAAATGTCCGTAAACAGCTCAAAAAGAGTCAAAATATTTTCAAAATTGTATGGTGTATAGGAAATGCTAATATAAACATTCAGTATAGTTTTTATGTATCTACAGTTATTCGTTTTTGAATTACAACAAAATAAGGAAATCGCTACTTGACAAATCGAGTGAATATCCAATGTTGTAAAAATTTGAATTTCAAACGATCATAAAAATTTAATTTGACTTTCTTATACATATTTTTTGTTTGATAAAGGTAGATAATCTTATAAGGAACCTTGTATTACATTTTAAAATCTTATATTTAAAAAGATAAATTTTTACGAATTCTTAACTCAAAATAATTTGCTAATTTTCGTGATTTTTCCATATTTTGTCAATTTTATATTCTGAGTGGAACGATTATAGTATAACCAATAACCATTAACCGTAGAACAAACACCTTTAAGTATAAATATATAATATATAGATGATGATGTGTTTACATATAATAGCTTTTAAGAAAATATCGGCACAATTCACTATTATATATTATTGGTATTATTATTATAAGCAATAATGTAAATGTCAAAGAAAAAATTTCGGGCACTACTATTAATGAATTTTCATACAAACAGCATGTAGATACGCCCACAAGTGAACCTCCTAATATCACGACTTCACTCCCACGCAAATAAGAGTGTATTG
>NW_021766218.1:0-8030 GCF_005508785.2 Acyrthosiphon pisum
TTAAATAAAAAACACACATCATTGTAAAATCAATACATAACTACAAAATAATTATTGAATCTTAAATTTGATAAATTTTTTCAAAATTCAATCTTTAAATGCTTATAAAAAAAAATTGTGCCTATGTATTTTTAATATTTTTCAACTTCTATTGTAACAATATATCAGGAGCCTTGCATTCAATTTTCAAGCTTTTTTACCCAACAAACAAAATTTTATTGATATTTATAGAAAAAAAAATAAACAAATTGAAAACTGAGAATGTCCGTAAACAGCTCAAAAAATTCAAAATATTTTCTAAATTTTATGTTTTATAAAAAATGAAAATATTAACATTCAGTGAAATTTTCAAATATCTACAGTCATTCGTTTTTTAATTACAATTAAATAAGAAAATCGTCACATGAGAAATCAAGCGAATATAAAATGTTGTAAAAATATGAATTTCAAACGCTCATAAAAATTTAATTTGACTTTCTTGTAGACATTTTTTTTTTGATAATGGTAGACATAATTATGAGGAAACTTGTATCACATTTTCAAATCTTAGATTTAAGAAGAACATTTTTCATGAATTTCTAACTCAAAATAATTTGCAAATTTTCGTAATTTTTACGTATTTTCTCAATATTTGAACTTTAAATGCTTATGTGATTACGAATTTTGATTTTTTTTCATATGCCTTTGAAACAATATACTAGTAGAATTATATTAGATTTTCAAGTTTTTTAACCAACAAATAAAATTTTATTGATATTTATAAAAAAAATTTTTTAAAAAAATGGATATCATAAACCTCCCTAATTGTGCTTATAGTGTAGTGCCTTAGGTATAAAAGTTGAGCATTTTATAAATTTTTAAATAAAATTAATTTATAATTAATACATTTTAAATATGATATTTTTTGTCAAAAAACGAAATTTAAATGCTAATAAAAAAAAAAATTGTGCCTATGTATTTAGAATGTTTTTCAACTGCAATTGTAACAATATATCAGGAGCCTTGTAAATTAATTTTTCACGTTTTTTTACCCAACAATTACATTTTTATTGATTTTTATAGAATAAAAAACTAAACAATTAATTTAAATTAACCCCTCCCCCATTCACGAGAAACTGTCAGGCAGGGAATGGGCTAGTTTTGGACTTTCATATAGTAGCTAATAGTCAATAGGTAATATATTTAAGTATTCATCTACAAATTTAATAATTCTTTTGTTATTGTTTTTATTTTGTTGTATTAGGAAAATACAGCAGATTATCAACTGAAAAAATCGTATAAGACTCAATACCTATAGATATTTAATGTTGACCAATGGAACAATAAATAACTGCATAACTAGATTTAATTACCTCAGAACTCCGATTGTATAAACTTTTTTAATGTAGGGTCATCTAAATATAATATGGGATTACGACAGATTATAAACTGGAAAAGACGGATAAGACTCAATACCGAAGAGTATTCAATCTTGACCAATTGATGCAAAAGCTCATTGGAAAACAAGATATAAAAAAAAGTATTCCCCTGGTATAGACTTTTTTTAGTCTAGGTGTCATCTAAACATTAGAAAAAGATAGCAGACTATCAAATAGAACAGACGTATAAGACTCAATACCGTTGAACATTTAATATTGACAAGTTGGTGCAATACTTCATTGGAAAACTAGATTTAATAAACACAAAACTCCGCATGTATAGAATTTATTCTTCATGGAGTCATCCAAATATTAGATAATACAACAGATTATCAACTGGGAAAGATGGATAAGACTCAATACCTACAGATATTAATTGTTGACCCGTTGGTACAATAGATAACTGCATAAATAGATACAATAACCGTACAACTCCACTTGTATAACTTTTTTTTATTCATAGGGTCATCTAAATATTCAGGAAATATAGAAGATTATCAACTGGAAAAGACGGATAAGACTCAAAGCAGATGGATATTAAATGTCGACCTATTGATGCAAGACTTCATTGGAAAACTAGATATAAAAAAAAAGAACTCCGCTGGTATAGACATTTTTAAGTCTAGGTGTCATCTAAATATTAGGGAAATACAACGGATTATCAACTGGAAAAGACGGATAAGACTCAATATCTATGGATATTAAATGTTGACCCATTGGTACAAAAGATAATTGCATAACTAGACTTAATTACCACACAGCTCCGCTTGTGGATATAAAAACACAGAACTCCGCTTGTATAACCTTTTTTATTCATGAGGTCATCTAAATATTAGGGAAATACAGAAAATTATCAACTGGAAAAGACGGATAGGTCTCAATACCGACGGATATTTACTGTTGATACATAGATGCAAAAGTTCATTGCAGATCTAGCTTAAATAACCACAGTACTCCGCATGTATACTCTTTTACTATATGGGGCATCGAAATATTAGGTAAATACAGCAGATTATTAAATGGTAAAAACGGATTAGACTCAATTCCGATTGATATTTAATGTTGTCCCATTGGTATATAGATTTCATCATAACTAGATTTAATAACCACAGAGCTCAGTTTGTGGATATAAAAAAACAGAACTCCGCATGTATACTCTTTTATTCTAGGGGGCATCTAAATATTAGGGAAATACAGGAGATAATCAACAAGAAAAGAAGTATAAGACTCATTGAGGCATTAGTTCATTGGAAAATTAGCTTAATAAACACAGAACTTCACTTGTTTTCACTTTGTTTAGTCTAGGGGTCATCTGTAATTATAGAAAAAGTAATTATTATAGTAATATTAATAGTTATAATAAAAATAATTTTTAATAGTTATAGTTATAATTATTATTATAATAATAATAATAATAATAATAATAATAATAATAATAAAAATAATAATAACAATAAAAATAATAATAATAATAATATTAATAACAATAATAATAAAAATTATAGTAATAATAATAATAGTAATAAATTACCCATCTTTAATTTTCAACACATTGATGTTTGATTAATAGTTCATTGGAAAACTAGATATTGAAAAAAAGGACTCCACTGGTATAGACTTTTTTTAGTCTAGGTGTCATCTAAATATTAGGGAAATACAACAGATTATTAACTATGTATAAGACTCAATATCAATGAATATTGAATATTGACCCATTAACGTAATTGTTCATTGGAAAATTAGGTGAATAACCACATAACTTCGCTTGTATAGTATTTTTTCTTTATGGAGTCATCCAAATATTGGGGAATTAAAGCAGATTACCATCTGGAAAAGACGTATAAGACTCAATACCGTTGAATATTTAATATTGACAAGTTGGTGCAATAGTTCATTGGAAAACTAGACTTAGTCTAGGGGTCATTTAAATAATAGGAAAATGCAGCAGATTATTAAATGTTAAAAACGGAATAGACTCGATGCCGATTGATATTTAATGTTGACCCATTGGTACAATAGATAACTGCATATTTAGATTTAATTACCACACAGCTGCACTTGTGGATATAAAAACACAGAACTCCTATTTTATAACCTTTTTTATTCATAAGGTCATCTAAATATTAAGGAAATACAGAATATTATCAATTGGAAAGCAGGGATAAGGCTCAATACCAACGGATCTTTACTGTTGATACATAGATGCAAAAGCTAATTGGAGATCTAGCTTAAATAACCACAGAACTCCGCATGTATAGACTATTTTATTCTAGGGGTCATCTAAATATTAGGGAAATACAGAAGATAATCAACAAGAAAAGACGTATAAGACTCAATACTGACTAGAATTCAATCTTGACCAATTGATGCAAGAGTTTATTGGAATATTAGGTTAATAACCATAGACCTTCGTTTGTATACACTTTTTTTATTCTGGGGGTCATCTTAATATTAGGGAAATACAACAGATTATCAACTATGTATAAGACTCAATATCAATGAATATTGAATATTAGCAAGTTGGTACAATACTTCATTGGAAAACTAGATTTAATAACCACAGATGGCCGCTGGTATGCAATTTTTTTAGTCTAGGGGTCATTTAAATATTAGGGAAATACAGCAGATTATTAAATTGTAAAAATGGATTAGACTCAATGATGCAATAGTTCATTGGAGATCTAGCTTAAATAACCACAGAACTCCGCATGTACACTCTTTTATTCTATGGGGCATCGAAATATTAGGTAAATACAGAAGATAATCAACATGAAAAGACGTATAAGACTCAATACTGACGAATATTCAATCTTGACCAATTTATGCAAGAGTTCATTGGAAAACTAGATATTGAAAAAAAGGACTCCACTGGTATAGACTTTTTTTAGTCTAGGTGTCATCTAAATATTAGGGAAATACTATATATATAAAACTATAAAGTACAAAGATACTATTTTTATGGTAAAAATTTTTTTTTTATATATATATGGGGATCATACATCGGTTGGAAGTTTAACCAATTGAACGGCCGGACGTTTGGTAGTTCCTTTGGCAGTTTTCAGGGTGACCACACGGACGATACCGTCTTTGCCGGGGTGGATCTCAATTACACGGCAAGTTGGCCATACAGTCGGTGGCGTTTTGACAATCACGACATCTCCTATCGCCAAACTGGTTCCAGTCGAAGCCCACTTAGATCGGACTTGTAGGGTTGACAGATACTCGTGTGACCATCGATGCCAAAACTGCTGGTTACATTGGCGCAGAAGTTGCCATCGAGTGAGAACATTTTGTTTGGTGAGAGTGAGATCTATATCTGGTAATGCCACGAGTGGTTGACCGATTAAAAAATGCCCAGGGGTGAGACAATCAATTTCACATGGGTCTGAAGACAACGGTGTCAATGGCCGAAAATTTAAGATGCCTTCAATTCTGGTCAGCAAAGTTGTCAGTTCCTCAAATGTGAGTACGTGAGTAACGATCGCTCGTTTCAGATGGAATTTGGCTGACTTAATCTCGGCTTCCCAAAGTCCTCCGAAATGGGGCGCTGCCGGTGGATTAAAGTGCCAATTGCATGTGGTGTCATTGATTACGACATTCTTTTCTTTTTCTAGTCCTAATAACGTTTGCAGATGCCGTTCTGCTCCTACGAAGTTGGTACCACAGTCGGTATAAACATCCGTAGGCACTCCTCTCCGAGCAATAAAACGATCAAATGCCGCTAAAAATGCTTCGGTCGATAGTTCTGTCACAGTCTCAATGTGTACAGCCTTCGTGACAAAACACACGAATAGCGCCATGTACGCCTTGTATTCTTTCGCTTTTCGCCGACGGATTTCTCGGACTGTAAACGGACCTCCATAATCTATGCCGACATGACAAAATGGTCGACTTGGTGTAATCCTTGAGGTGGGGAGATCCGCCATAATAGGTTGTGGATGAACGGCGGCCCATTTGGTGCATGTGGTGCATCGGTGAATGACTTTCCGAATTTCGTTCCGAGCAGAAGTAATCCAGAATACTCGAGCAACTACGGATCCCAGCGCACGTGGTTCTGCATGTAAATAACATCGATGATAGTGACGTAAAATCAAACCCGCTAAATGTGACCACAATAGGACACCAACATAGGAAATTTTGCATGCTCACTCAAAGTTGAATTACGTAGTCGTCCTCCAACCCGAATAATATCGCACTCATCAAGGTACGGCTTCAATTTTCGGAAGGAATTAGGAATATTACTTGGGGAGCTGTCATGTAATTTCGTCCTCCATGTTCCAAAGTATTGTCGTTGGGTCATATACACTAGCATATCTCGGGCCTTCTGCAACTCTGCCCGATGAATAAGTTCGGTGCCTGGACTGCATTTCTTTGTTTTAGCAATAAAACGCCATACCAATGCAAACACTCGTTGCGCAAATGATAGGGAAGAGTATCGGGAGATAATTTCCGCGAAGTCGCCGGTTGTATTGACTAGTGTGACCAGGAGACCGTGTGACTTTAAATCCGGCAATTCATCTGGAGGTATGAGGATAACCTGACTTCTTGTTGTCTCCGGATCCGTTAATAAATGAGGCCCGTTCCAATACAGTGTATGCTGCGCTAATTGTGACGCTAATATACCCCTAGACACACAGTCCGCTGGATTATCTTCGGAAGATTCATGATTCCATTGACAATCGGGAAGTAACTGCCGATATAAAATATGGTTTTGGTTCGAAATAGTTTTTTAAAAAGTCTTTAATTTGCTCGAATGTTTTTTCTTTTGGTTTTATACCGGCGTGCATAAATCCTTTAATATTTTGTACAAATTCTTGCCTATCAATGTTAATAACGTCGGAACCACTTGACCTTTGGAGATGTTATTGCATTTAACAAATAATTCGAAAGGTTCGATATATGATTCCCAATCGTCGTCCTTCTCGTCGAATGGTTCCACATGTCCGAGTGCAAAACTTTGTCATCTTATTTTTTTTTTTTATCCAACTTAATCGGCTTTACTTTTTAATCTTCGTCGCCAATTGTTCTGTCTTTAGTATTGGGTGAGCTTCTTAAGCAAAACACAATTTAAATACAACTATCACCCGTATGCATAGTCCGATACTTTAAGAGCACCTTAAATCACTTAGGTAATACTTAACTACGGGACACCTAAGTGATACGTAGTCGACACGTAATTTTTGGTTGCACAGTTGAAATTTAAGTAACCCGTAGTTAGGTACTACTTAAATATTAAAGTATTACCACGAATTAAGATATACATACTGGATACGCAACGAACCTGTGATAAGTGAAGCCCACAACGTACGAAGTTATTGCGTCGAAATGTGAGTTGATATAAGGCACTACGTTCCGTATCCAGTATATCTTAATTCGTGGGTATTACTAAATAATTATTTTTTCCTCAAAATGAATTTATTATTCCATGCTTATCAATAATTGCTATGATAATTATTGGTGTTATCAGTTTGATACTTATAAATAATAAATACATTATAATCTAACTGATTTTTTCAACTGGAAAGTGAAAGTACCTACTCGCACAGAATGGATTTATAAGCAAATAAAATGTCGAAACGTGAAAAAACCACAATTGTTCCGCCTATCTTCAATGTTTATCATTGGCATTAATTTGTCTCTTACTATTTTTTTCGAAAACCCAAATTATATTGAGTGTATTTTAGTTAATCTGCTTTTTAATCTTGGTAGGTATTCCTTGTACCTATAGTACATTCACTAATTCATAATGAAATAATTTTATAATGAACGATGTACGAAATTAATTCATTATTTTTATGAAAAAAAAAATAATGAATGTTTTTTAGAGCAGTGGCAAAAAATAAGATTACAAAAAATGTCCTATATCACGAATTACATTTTTATAAATGTATCTATAGGTAGATAGAACCGTAGATGTAACAGGAAGACCTGACAAATTTAGACAACTTTGTCTATATCAATATTTTTTAATTTTTTTTTATATATACTTAATTAATTTACAAACGCTTGGGTTATATGTTTGTACCAATAAGTAGTAGGTATAAATATGTGTGTCTTACATAGATTATAACTTTATTTGGGGGAAAGCGGGGTATTACCGTATGTGGGGCAAAACCGTATAATCGAGATTTTATTAATAATTGATATCATGGAGGAAAACTGAACACACTAATTTGAAGCTTTTTGTTTGTTTATTTATTGAATATGATAATTCGTGTGTTTAGACATCACATATTGGAAAAAAAATATTTTAAGTATTTTTAATCAATTATTAAAATATTTTCAAATATTTAACAAATAAAAAATAGTATTAAAAAAAATTGTACAGATATGTTTTTATTATTATTCAATACCTTATTAAGTGTAATTTGCATTTCTAGTTTGGATACATTAATTTATCTACTTAAAGTTTATTATAAAGCTCCATTTATTTTAATAGTTGTGTTGGGCAAAATCGTATGATTATACCACAGGATTACATACGGTTTTACCCCAGGTGTGGGTAAATTCGTATTTTTAAAAAAAAAAAATAAAACACAATTTAAACACGTTTAAAAAAAATAAAACGTAAAAAAGTTTCAAATAAAAGTTATAGACCTTAATTTTTTCAAT
>NW_021766219.1:0-979 GCF_005508785.2 Acyrthosiphon pisum
TATGTAGAATATTTAAAATAGATACAATATTAAACAAAATGTACTTTCTACTATTAAATATATAGTGAGTGGCGGAGATTGCGCCGCCAAACTATTTCATTATTCTACGACCCAACTTCAATTTGATGAACATTTAAATGTGAGTTAAAATTTAGACTAAATATATTTATATAAGTCACAGAATATGTGCTAAGGTGGGCAAGTTATGAGAAAACAAGAAAAGTTATAGAAGCTATTAAACAAAATTAACTTTTTAGTTTTTAATTAGTTACCTACTGCCCGCTTTTGCATATGGCACATAGACCTTTTTAATATAAAATAAATAAATAAGTTTGATACCTGTAATACAATCACGTCGTTTGATAAACCCAATAATTTGCAAGTATTAAAATAAATGCCATAAAAGACAAAAATATAGGTTATTTGATATCTCTTGCAATAACCTATGGTAAAAATGTAATTTCTTCAATGTGCTATAGAGTACAGATAATTGTGGTTAATATCAACCAATCAGTTCGGCCGTAACGCTCAGCATGAATGCACGTACGCCGCGTTGTCCGTTGTTTCGCTCCGTTATCGCTGTGCGCCCTCGATAATAATGATTATTATTTTTGTCATCATTAATTAACTACTTTTATTAAAATATTTATAATATTAGATAATTATGAATAAAGGCACCCGTAATCCGTCTAAGAGACATTTGTCTAATTCGTCGCTATCGCCGAATCTTGCCGACAAAAAAATCGAAAGTTTTTACTTCACCAAATCGTTTCGCCGTACTTGCCACAAACGACTCCACCGACAAATCAGCTGCAGCCACGTCCTCATCCAATCCGATGGATGCTTCTTTAGAGAGCCAACCTCACACTGATCACGTCAGGGATCCCCCGATTCCACCTATCTTCGTTAAAAACATAGAAGACTTCTCCGCCTTCAAATCCGACTTGATCGACATCACCAGCCCGAATGGTTTCACCTG
>NW_021766220.1:0-1001 GCF_005508785.2 Acyrthosiphon pisum
CCAATGATATAAAAATATAGTTATATCCAATTATTTTATTATTAATTATATATTATTATGTATAATATATTATTGTTATTAACTTATAGCTTTATAACAACATAATTGTTGGAAGCTGTAACTAAATTCGTGGTACTTATAGTCAACATACTTATATTAATAATTAGTATAATAATTAGTTTTTTTTGTGTTTGTCATCATCTTTTGAGGGCAGTAAAAATTGAAGCAATTCTCTACTTTAGTATGTTTAGGTAGGAATGTAATTATTTTACTGGTACCAAGGTACTTTGGAAAATAAACAATTCTTAGTGTTTTTCCAAATCGTAGGGAAAACAATGAAAAAAAGGTGGGTAAGTGGATGTCGCTCTGCTGTACAGTAGGTTAGAAGTGGGTCACTGTATAATTGATGGTATTAAATTTGAATTCAATGATATAATATCACTGTATAAGAAAAACGATTCTGAGCGGAGACGGTATATCAGTCTATGTATTAGACATATATATACTTATCTATGGATTTAAAAAAAAATTGATCTATAATAGGTACCTATAATAAATTCCAAATTAATCATATCATAATATCTATTAGGTACTTATAACGCGTTATACATCAACAAAAAACCGTGATACTATCATAGATATATAATAGTATACTTTAGAAGTTTCAAGTACCCACGAATAATATTATACAATCACAACAAAATAACTAAAATAGTTATCCTAGGTTTTTAATATGTAATTTCGTCCAAATTTGTACTTAAAATGACTATAAAAATAAACTGTGTAAATGTATTTTTTAGATTTTTTGGTAACAGAATTAATTACTTACGTGGAATCTTGTTTTAAATTTTCAATTCTTAGATACAAAATTGAACATTTTATAAATTTTTAACTACAAATAATTATTGAATCTTAAATTTGATAAATTTTTTCAAAATTCGATCTTTAAATGCTTATAAAAAAAAATTGTGCCTATGTATTTTTAATTATTTTTCAACTGA
>NW_021766221.1:0-1183 GCF_005508785.2 Acyrthosiphon pisum
ATGCATGCTGCATTCAATAAAGTCAAAGCTATAAAAAAATATAACATTTATTCAAAAACGTTGTTTATTGTAACGACTTCAAATTATGTAACAAAAAATTTTATTTTAAAAAAACATTAATACTTTTCAAGATAATGAGTGTTTTCAGCTAAATGAAATGTAAAAATGTAAAATCATGTATGTTAATTGTTAGGTAATAATGTAATAATTGTAACTTTCTTTTAGACTTAGGTTTAATAAAAGATGTAAATTAATTTAATATTAATTTAAAAAAGAAGATTTGTTTAATAATAGTTAATGATCAATAAAATACTATTTATAATTATTTTTAAGAGGTTATTGGGGCCTGGTGTTTCTTGGAGATTAGGCTCAGTCACGAACGTGTTCTGAGGTCAAGTATCGGCCGACGTCGCTAGTTCCCGGATGGGTGACCACCCGGGTTTTTTGTGACGAATCCTTTCCCCACATACACGTGTTCTTCAACCAAATGTAAATCCCTTACAAAATGTTAATATCTATATTTTCCAATGCTTAAGTTTAATAAAAAAATAAATAATAAATAATTTAACTTTGTATAAAATTATTCCAAGAAGTTAATAATGTTTCAATAGGTCAGATAATAAAGACAATAGACATATTCTAAATTGTAAGCTGAAGGTATATATTTTTTAATTGTATAGTTATATTTTCCGATTTTATGGAAGTTCTCAAAAATTATTCTTTTCCCTAAGTTTGATAAGCCACTTGATACTCCATCATCTTACAGACCAATAATCCTCTTGCCCTTCCTATCAAAAATTTTAGAAAGGCTTATCTTAAAACGCTTATTACCGCATATTATCAGTAACAACATACTTCCAAACACGCAGTTTGAGTTCCGCAACGCACATAGTACGATACATCAAGTTCATCGTGTTGTCGATGTTATTTCTGCGTCTCTGGAAAAAAAACTTTATTGCTCTTGTGTTTTTCTTGACGTTGCCCAAGCCTTCGACCGGGTTTGGCACGAAGGCTTGCAATTCAAACTTAAAAAATTTCTCCCCTCGTCATTATTTCTACTAATTAAATCTTATCTAACTGATAGACACTTTCAAGTCCAATATAACTCGTTGACGTCCGGAATCGCACCAATAAAAGCTGGTGTACACACAAGGTGGAATATTCTCCCCCTTTCTCTTTATAC
>NW_021766222.1:0-842 GCF_005508785.2 Acyrthosiphon pisum
GAATATCGTTGGTGCATTGGGGAGGTCAAAATTTAAATTTCCCAGTAGTTTTCAAAAGCGCCGGGAAAAACAAAAGAAATATTAAGGAAAAACGGGAATTTTTACGCAAAATCGATTTTTCACAAAATTGAATTTGGTTTTTGGTGTAACGTTAAAAAAAATGACCGTAGATACATGAAATTTTGACTTAATGTTTATCTTAGCATTTTATATACACCATAACATTTTTAAAATATTTTGATTTATTTTGAGCTCTTTACGGACATTTTCATTTTCCATTTTTTTTTAGTTTTTTTTCTAAAAATATCAATAAAATGTTATTTTTTGGATAAAAAAACTTGAAAATTTAATAGAAGGCTCCTAGTATATTGTTTCAAAGGCAGATGAAAAATATTAAAAATCGTTAGTCACAGTTTTTTTTATAAGCATTTAAAGTTCAAAAAATGACAAAATATGGAAAAATCACGAAAATTTGCAAATTATTTCGAGTTAGAAATTCATAAAAATTTTTCTTTTTAAATCTAAGATATGAAAATGTAATACAAGATTCCTTATAAGATCATCTACCTTTAGCAAACAAAAAATATCTATAAGAAAGTCAAATTAAATTTTTATTAGCGTTTGAAGTTCATATTTTTACAACATTGAATATTCACTTGATTTTTCATGTAGACATTTCATATTTTGTTTTAATTTAAAAACGAAAAACTGTGAAACAACTGTAAATACATGAAAATTTCACTGAGTATTTATATTCTCATTTTCTATACACCATACAATTTTAAAAAATGTTGACTCTTTTTTGAGCTTTTTACGTACCTTTTCAAATTTCAATTTCTTTA
>NW_021766223.1:0-743 GCF_005508785.2 Acyrthosiphon pisum
ATGTATTGATTTTACAATGATGTGTGTTTTTTTTTTATTTTTTTTTATTTTTTTATTTTTTTTTGTGTCTGTCATCACGTTTTAGGACAGTAAAAGTGCTTGGATTTTCTTCAACAGTACCTTTTCTGATAGGAAAGTGAATCTAGTTGGTACTTTGGGGGGTCAAAAGTAAATTTTTTCCAATAGTTTTCAAACGCGCCGTGAAAAACAAAAGAAAAATTAAGGAAAAACGGGAATTTTTACGCAAAATCTGATTTCGAGAAAATCGATTTTGGTTTTTGGTGTAACTTTAAAACAAATGACCGTAGATATATGAAATTTTGACTGAATGTTTATCTTAGCATTTTCTATACACCATAACATTTTCAAAATATTTTGATTTATTTTGAGCTCTTTACGGACATTTTCATTTTCCATTTTTTTTTAGTTTTTTTTCTAAAAATATCAATAAAATTTTATTTGTTGGATAAAAAAAGCTTGAAAATTTAATAGAAGGCTCCTAATATATTGTTTCAAAGGCAGATTAAAAATATTAAAAATCGTTAGTCACAGTTTTTTTTTATAAACATTTAAAGTTCAAAAAATGACAAAATATGGAAAAATCACGAAAATTTGCAAATTATTTCGAGTTAGAAATTCATAAAAATTTTTCTTTTTAAATCTAAGATATGAAAATGTAATACAAGATTCCTTATAAGATTGTCTACCTTTATCAAACAAAAAATATCTATAAGAAGTCAAAT
>NW_021766224.1:0-908 GCF_005508785.2 Acyrthosiphon pisum
AATAAGAGTGGACCTAACACACTTCCTTGAGGAACACCGCAGTTTATAAATAGATCATCACCTGTAATACCATTAATGCTAACAGTTTTCTTTCTGTTTTCCAAGTAGCTTGTGAACCAACTTGAGCTTGTTACAGTGATACCAAAATTAGGTAAAATATTTATTAATTTTTATGATTAACAGTATCAAAGGCTTTAGACAAATCAAGAAAAATCGCGACTACTTTCTTACTGTTGTCTGGAGCATTTTTTATAAAGTGTGTTGCACTATATAAGGCATTCTCCGTTCCCAAACCTGGTCTAAAACCAAACTGCTGTTTCGAAAGCAGTTCATATTTTTCTAAAAATGTTATGAGCCTGTTTTTAACGATTTTCTCTAGTATTTTCGAAAAATTGCTAAGCATGGAAATTGGTTTATAATTGTTTATACATGTCTTATCCCCATTTTTATATATTGGTTTAATTATAGCTAATTTAAGTTTCTCGAGAAAAATACCATTTTTAATACTTAAGTTATATATATATGTCAGAGGGCTTATAATACTGTCTATTACGACTTTTAAAATCTTTACCGAGATACCATCAAAACCCACATCAGTATCATCTTTAAGTTTATTTATCATTACTCGAACATCAGATTCTTTAATGTTTTCATTAAATGTACTGTTAAATGATATAGGAGTAATGTTCTCCTCAAACTTAAATGTTGATTCCTGGATATTACAAGCTAGACTGTTGCCAATATTTATAAAGAAATTGTTAAAGATATTTGCAATATTTAGAGGCTCATTTTTGACATCAAGAGTGTTATCATCTAATTTAATAACTTTAACATCATCATTCTTATATTATTCTTATCTAATATCTCATTAATACCTTCCAAGTGAGTTTGGACTAAACGAAAACTTC
>NW_021766225.1:0-1018 GCF_005508785.2 Acyrthosiphon pisum
TTGCGCGTTTAGTATTTAAAATGACTAAACCATTGTCTGTTTGGTTCAGCTTTATTGAGTAATTGTCAATGAGTTTGCATATATTTCCTAAAAAAAAAAAAAATTATTGCAACAAAAAAAACTAGTTTATAAATGTAGTGTAATAAAATGTTTTATTTTACCTAAAAATACCCAAATATTTGGATGAGAAGTCTGGAACATTTGTCGTAATTTATTATGAAACGATTCAACATTGTTATTAGTTCTGAATTTTTTTTTGTACACAGACAGTACTTTTACACCAACGTTTTGCAGCCAATACCTGTTACAAATTAATTTTAATTATCATTTTTACAAATTGTAGAAAATAACGTGACACAAATTAATTATTACAATATTATTTATTTATTATAAGAATAAGACGGAGCACTCAACGGCTTCAACGTATCAAACAGACTGACTGACTTTTAAGATAATAATGATAATACAATATTTTTTTTTAAGGTTAGATTACAGTGCCTACAATTCGGCCTTTCCTGACACTTGTATCGACCCGATACATTAAAAATACAATTCAAAACATGAATACAAATCAACAAAATAAACAAAATTAATAAGAATAATAATTAACAAATTACAGCATTAAATATTAGTAAAAACTAAATGATTAATAATAATAATACAAAATCATAATATTAATAATACTGAACATTGAACATAATAATAATTTAACAAAATATTCTTATATGTTAAAGCTAATAATATTATAAAATAGCATGTAGGTATATCTAAAAATATAAATAATTAATGATGTGGATTAAATTCTTTTTTTTTTTTTTTACAAAACAGAATAAGATAATAGAAATAAAATAATGATTACAAAAGTCATATAATATTCAAATATCTTACATATTAAATACTTTCATAATAATATTAGCATCTCAATTTTCAACCTCTTGACAATAAAACCAAGGTTTCATTCTAGAAGCATCAAAGATGCCCTTAAATGGTCTTTGAGTGATTTGAAACCCTTCAATAT
>NW_021766226.1:0-3053 GCF_005508785.2 Acyrthosiphon pisum
AAAAAAAAATACAACAGCTCGCGTCTCCTCTCTAAGTCGATTGCAAGACTCAAATGATATAAATTATAATATCATACCGGTGATTCACTTTATGTAAGACACTCGTTGTTCTAAAAATTATATATTTTTTTTGAAAAAAAAAAATGTTTTCATCATTTTAATTCGTAAAAAACAACATAATACGCTATAACATAATGCATTGAAACAGTCGACGATCGATGATAGAATATCATGTGTACGCATAAATATAACGCGAAATCATGACGACGTATTAATTTAATATAGGAGGACCATATTGCACCCGAATCAACCTTACCCGCATAAAAGCACTTAAAAATATGAACACACAAAACCCTCATATAACCATAGAAAGATTTATTTCAACACCTGAATTAATTGACACTTGAATAAAAAATTCAGGTTAAACAGAAACCTTGTTTTTTATTTAAAACTTTATGTGTTGTTTTGTATTTTTGCAGTTAATCTAAGGCTCGACTTATAATATGTTTTCTAAACTGTTTATAAATTGGGAGAGTCCAGACAACTTATGAAATTGAACTAAGTATCCAAATGAACAATAATCATATTTTTAGTTGTAGTAAATGTTTAATGTTATGTCAATATAAATCATAGCAATATTTTACAAGTCGAAATAATATTCTACGAAATAATATCACATAAATAAAATATAGGTTCATAGTTTTCAAATTAAGTTTTTCGTGGACTTCCAACGCCCGTGTTAACCCGAATAGTATGGGTATAATATAGCTATATAATATATCGACATATCGTATATAATATTATATGGGTAACAATAATAATATTACGAGGCACCCGTGGAAACCGAATAGTAATAATTTAGGTGCTAATCCCTGTAATATAATCTAGTAATGATGTCGTTCCGAAACGAATAACAATATTTATTGATCACAAACAATACGCGTCGAAACAACAAGTGTGTATCCCTAGCAAAGTCACACGCATCCGTCATATTTTATGAATACATAGTGTGTACATTTTCATGAAAATTTTTTTTGGAGAACATTTTCGTGAACATTTTTGAAAATTTTATAATTTATCATATTAATTTCTTATCAAATAAATCTTTTGATATTATATAGTTGTAGTATATTTAACCTTCATGATTATATTTTAAAATATGTACTTTTATTACCATTTACCCATTTTAATATAATGTTTCGTAGTACCTCCGCTGGGAGGCCTCTACACTCCGTCCGGTCTGTCTTTTTATTTTTATTTTATAACATAGTCATCAATTGTTCTTATATTGTAACAGATTGAATAAAAAATCACATAAATCAAAAAAAAAATAAATGATAATGTTACACTATACAGACATTATACAGTAAGAAATTAGCGTTTGTCTATTTTAATTTATATTATACTCTGATGACGTTTGAAATTCTAATACAACAACTATACTACTGAATTCGCGTTGAAATATATTTTGTGGGCATTTAAATAGCTAGTTTACCGTCGGTTTGTGCGTATTTTAATAACACACGCATTAAACCACATCAAAGTAAATTACAACCGTCGATATTCATTTCGTGGAATGATATTATTATTATTATTATTATATTATAATAAAGTGAAACAAACTTAGATACAATGAATACGAGTCGCCATAATATTATGCATAGGTATTATAATATAATGGAAATTGTATAACTAATTATAGCCATATTATAATAACATGTAATTAGGTAGGTAGTAGAATTTTGAATGCACACAATAATAAGTTATTATTCAGATTACGCCAAGATTCATTCAGAGTGATGATTCCACATAATTCACCAATACGTAAGCTGACACGGAAATTATACACTTTATTTATAACAGAACGATTAAATTCGAAATTACGATTAAGTCACACCTATAATACTACTACTACACAGTTGTTCTACCAACCTGAAATGCATATTATTAAGATAAGATATTAAAATATCTTAAACGGTAGAAGTACCTGCCTAGCTTTATTTTTATATCGCGTCGAACAATTTGCAACGATAATAATATTATGGTCGTTGGGATACTTTATGGGTATACTTATATTATGTTATTGGTAAATATCTAAAATTTAAAAGACTAATTGTTGTAGTTTTTACTCTAAACTATATTATTTGAGTTATAAATTTGACCGTAACATTTCGACCCATCGATCTTAGCCATAAATCTGACCGCAGTCACCCGCAGGCGGCTTTTCACTTTCATTTTCATCCAGTATCGGAGACCATTTAATAATAAAAAATAATAATAATAGTAATAATAAACACTCCCTACAAACTGAAAACGGTCGTTAAACGCACAACATTAATAACTGTACAAACTAAAAAGTAATCACTATGTATATTATAACGTCATGTAGCCGAACGCGAAAAGAAAAATTACCAATTACATAGAAACGTTTCCATTGAACCATAATAATAAAATAGAGTATAGACTGATTATAAACGGATATTTTATGTATATTATACGAAAATGATACTAGCACTGCACCGTGAAATCAAAGGTGTGAAATAATTTCACACCTTTGATATTCTGCTATGTATTGGCCATTATTGCTACTACATTATACTACATAATATATTAACATATTATGAGTATATGACTATAGTTATTGAGTTTAATAGCTGTATAATACTATAATATAATAATATACACACTGAGACACCATCGTATCCAGTCTTAATTAGCCGTGCGCATATTAGATATATGTCATAGACAGGTCGTACATCATCAAAACAAATCACCTATATACGATATTAGTGGTGGATAAGTTATTCACTAAAGTCTGGATAAGACGTGTTCCGAATTTCCGATTTACAACCAAACCGTTCTTTTGCGATATAGGCGTATAGTAGCGCACGACGTATCACTGGTAAAGTGCTCTTAACGTCGTATTGGTATTAATAACGATAGTATGCATAACATTACAGTTGTATCGTAGGTTTTTCTCGTTTTCGAGGTACATATTTCGAGGTCGCTAATTGGTCGACTACAGCTAACGTTTTGAGCGTAATATAGGTAAA
>NW_021766227.1:0-840 GCF_005508785.2 Acyrthosiphon pisum
GCCCGCGAGCGAGCGAAATGTACGGCCGTTGAAATCGTCGACCCGGCGGACGTCGCGAAAAAGGTAAGGCGTAGACGCCGGGCTGCATACGTCGCGCCTTTGCCGATCCCAGGAACCGCCGCAGATTCGCCTCGAGCCGTGCCGAGCCGTGCCGAATATTACGGTTCCATGGCCGCCAAGCGTTTGAGAGCGATACATTTCCACGACGTCGCAGCAGTGGCGCTGGAGGCGGAGATGAAAGAGGATGTGGTGCCGTCCTGTCGGACCGAGTCCGAAATCCTGCCTTGCCAGGTGGACGTGGACGTGCCACCGGTCGCTTGTGCGGAGGCAAACGGAAAAAAGGCAGTACGGCAAAGACGCCGATCGATTTGGAGCCGCGCGAAAAATTTTTTCGCGCGTTTCCTGTGCTGTAGTGCACCAGCCACTACAGATTAAATAATATTATTGTAAATTGTTGTTGTTATATATATAATATGTTCCTATACTAAAATGTAAATTGTGATTTTTGTGAAAATTTTATAACCCATGTATACCTATGTTAATAATTATTATTGTAAATGTCTTTAAACATCGTATCATTATATCAACCATGTATAAATTATTCTCATGTATCATTCCTTCGCAAAATGTCATTTATCACCAATCATATATCATGTTTAAATGCTGAATAATTCAACATCGGTTTTCATTCCATGTATATCGTATCATTAATAATGTAAATACGTAAATTGTAAATTTGTATAAAAATTAGATTACCTATGTATTATGTTCACCCGCATGTATTATGTACCTACACGAAATTGTTTTGATTACAAATAATAAATGTTTATAAAAGTACCT
>NW_021766228.1:0-1741 GCF_005508785.2 Acyrthosiphon pisum
GTATAGGTACTATAATATATAAATATATAAATATTATATAATACTTCGTAAGTATTATATGTTTAAAAAATAATAATTATTATTTATATTTTTTAAAATTCTTAACATGATCATCATCACTATCATTATCAGTCTAGCTACATATTATTATTATTCGAATCATTTAATTCCTCTTTTATTAATTTACGTAGTTTGTTTAGTGAAATTAAAATTTCATTATAATATCTGCTTTTAATAAAACTTAAAATATTTTCGAAACAACTATTATGAATAAATTTTAGTTTATTGTTATATCTATATATTAAAATATTTTCGAAACAACTTTCTATTTATGATATCATTTGATATCATTTCATTTCTATCATTAAATATATGTCTTAGGATATTACGTTGTTGTTCAATCAATTTTAAAAGTGATTCCAATTTTTCATTTACCATTTCATTTCTATCATTAAATATATGTCTTAGGATATTACGTTGTTGTTCAATCAATTTTAAAAGTGATTCCAATTTTTCATTTACCATTTCTTTTATTTATTATAAAAAATAAAAAAAATTTTTTTAAACAGTATTTAAAATTATATTAATTTCTAAATAACATACTATATTTAAAAACGTAAAAAAATAAAAAAAACGACTCGTAACCTAACCTAACCTAACGTTAACGTAAAAAAAAACGACTCGTTAACATAAACGTAAAAAAAAAAACGACTCGTTAACGACTCGTTAACATAAACGTAAAAAAAAATGACTCGTTAACGTTAACGTAAAAAAAAAAAACGACTCGTTGTTAACGACAAAAACGTTATTAAATAACGTTATTAATTAACGTTTTAACGTAATTGTTAACGTAAAAAAAAAAAACAACTCGTTAACATAAAAAAACAACTCGTTAACGTAAAAAAACAACTCGTTAACTCGTTATTTTTTAATAGAAATATTTCTATTAAAAAAATTATGATATTTAAATAAATTTTTTATAATTTTAAATAAATTCTAAACATAAATGACCACATATAGGTGGATCATTATAGTATTGAAATTGGGAAACAGTACAAAAAAGATTATCTTTACCTTGACTGCCGCGGAGGAAACGAAAGTTGCCCGGCTGGCCCGGACGGGCTGGGCCCGGGGGGTCGGGCGTGGTGGCCTCTCGAAGTGGGCTTGTCGGCGGGTGCGAAGTCGGTGGAGCCGCTGGATCCGGTGAGCGCTGCGTCTCGTCCCGGGCGGCGTCAGGCGTGAGTGCTGTGGATCAGCGTCGCGGCGGTCGGACAGGCTGGACGGGGGCGCGCGCCCTCCCTCGGAGCGCTTGCCTCGCCCTCTCATCTTCTTCTTTGAGCGTCATGATGTTTTCGCGTCCGTGTAGTGCGGTCGGTGGCAGCGGTTGTTCGGCGGCCCGGTTCCCGTTAGGGTTGACTTGGAGGAAGTTGGGCATCGCGTGTGGTGGTGTCCGGCCTGGCGGCCAGCTTCCTAGCGGCGCAAGCGCCCGACCCCGGTCTGTGGCTGGCTTTGGGGAGGCCCGCCATCTGGCACGCCAGGCAGCAGTCGTCCGCTTCGGTACAGTCCTTCATGCTGTGGGCCGTGGATCCGCACCTCCAGCACGCGCCGGTCCGGTCGACGCCCGAGGTGCATGCCCTGGAGGCGTGCCCGAATGCCTGGCACCGAAGCACCTCTCGGGTGCAGCGTTCTCGGCCTGACCCTGCACATCGAGTAGCCTACCGGGATCCTGGTGATCTGGGCG
>NW_021766229.1:0-4414 GCF_005508785.2 Acyrthosiphon pisum
CACAACGCATCTAAAACGGCAGCTAGACTTATCACAGTTGGACATAGCCCGGGCTCCGTATCAAGCCGCAGTGCAAGACTATGCACAGTCTTAATCTGGTTAATTACACTCGACCGCCTAATCTTAGCGCGCTCCACCGCGCGTGCCTTACGCTCGGACTCAGCGTCATCTCCGGCCGCCATGACCCAATAAATGGTAACCTGCTTAGCTACCTTATGCACAACTGTCACCACGCGTTTCAATCAAGGCTGCGCTCTACGAGCTGTATACAAATTAAATAGTATTATTTTTCCTACCTAAGCACTGTGCGCCCACGCGCGACTCACCCACGCACCCCGGCAATCAACACAAAACGCTGCTGAACCTCCCTAAAAGGCCATAACCACGCTCTGCTACCAAAAATGTTACGCCGTTACCGATCCTACAAGTCCGGCGGTTGTCGGCAACGACTTGCGTAGTGTGCTGAAAGCGGATGCGGAATCGGGTTACCCAATATGTACTTAAAATCAATGTTTTATGTCGGAAACACGTATAATTGCAATAGGTAATAACAATCTCATAAATAAATAGCGGTCGCCCAAAATATTAACTTAATAACTAAAACAATGGCTGGTAGAACAATATTTAACTTTAAAGTAGCACACTGACCACGTGGGGGACTAGGTAAATGATCGACCTGATTCGGCGACGACGTGGCTCCGCGAGGTGGCGATGCTCCCGGTCGACGACTAATGTGGGTCCCCCGCCGGAACGGCGACGGCGGATAATCTTCTCGGCTCTGACTTCGATGGTGACAATCCGTATTTCGGCGCGAATAGCGCGTGGTCGATAACGAACGCGGAGTGTCGCGAAAACGAATACTGACGTGCTGACTTGTTATGGCAGTCGGCAACCACTCGCGATCACGCGGAGTGTCAAAAGAGAAAACACGCGCACGGCGTACACAATAAAAGTAACAAGAGAAATGTGTTACTTATCGTCGGGTGTCGATCACGACGGTACAGGCGGACAGCTGAGCGTGTTCACACGCGACTTTTGCTTCACGCGACGCAACGGACGCGTATACCAACAACGAAACGCGACACGTAAACTTGGTCGTATTGACCGTGGCCACTGATCACAGCTAGGCTTAATGCACCTTGTGCTCACGAGGGTTCGAAGCAGGCACAACGAAACACGGAGAACGATAGCGCGCACGGTGCGCGTCATTCAACCGTCGGAAAATGACAAAAAAGAGACACAAAATTCGCGACGGCCGATGGCCAGCTCGCCGGCCGCTGACGGCGGCGCGGTAACTACGGAGGGGGAACGTGTCGCGCGGAGCTTCGACATCGAACGCACTTGGGTCGTCCGTGCCTTTGGCGGAAAACCCGTTCGGCATTCGAACAATAATAATAATAAGTATATGTTCCATCAAGAAAGATAGTACAATGTAATAATTAGCATAAGCTTAAATTTAAAGTTGATGGATCTCCTCAAAAGCCAATGGCTGTGAGAATATAAAACATTTAGTCGGTAATTATATGTGTGTAACACAGAACAATTTATTTAAAAAATTAGTTTTGGACAGGGATGTACTAAATATAACACGTCATCAATTAACTTTAAAATCTAAAAATAAAACTAAAAGACAACTGCTATGTGTAAATGAACCTGAAAATAAATTATGGAGGTATTTAGCTTACAAAAATTTTACATCTTGGATAAACGCATGGACAACAATTGGAAAAGGCAACCGAGTAGTGATTCCATCATGTTCAATTGTCAAGATCAGAATACGTTTCCGGAGAAAAACGGCGATTATATAGGATTCCGTCCGAGTGGAAAAAATCCTGATTAAGAAAACAAAATGTAATCATTTTTTACTATTTATGTAGTTTGATAAAAGTATTGAACAAAATAAACATTTATTTATACATATTTTTTTTTTGCAATTATTTAAATTGAACTTATGTATTTTTAAATTTTAGGTACTTGTGAAAATCGAGAAAACTTATTTTTTTTCATTTCTTCTATTGATGGTTTTGGAATTTGTGCTATATGATATGGTACTACTACTTCATTTGCTGGTCTTGGAATTGAATTTATATCGTTGGTATTTTTATTAGTGCAAAATTTTTCTACTATTTCCATTATATCATATTTCCACATATTAGTAGATTTCGCATATTTATTTTTCAGAACCCAACTTCCCATTGCTTTTGAAAACTGTGCCTTATCGCCAATTCGTTCTTTATTTATGTTAGAGTTGTGGTCCATAATAGCTAACTTTGATCTCAGTACCATTCCGTTGTATGGAAAATGTATACGTTTTGGTACATATTTTAGTCTCAAATTATGATATGACTCTAACCTTCCAGTATGTACATAATTACTAGCATGCTGCAAGTCGTTTAAAAATCTTTTATCTAATAATATTTTTTTTTAAAACATTATACGATTCTGATTGTGAGTGAATCCATTTTTTTTTTCTTTGTGTTTCTTCCGGTATTTCCTCATGTTCACAAGTCATTTTTCCTTCCTCAGTTTGCCATTGGTGCTCATTTTTAATATGATGTAAAATTGAAGTAAATTTGGCGATCAATACCGTACTATCACCATTACAGGTTTGAGCTGAGTACCACATATGATTATTATACTTTTTTCCACTCGATTACTTCTGGATATTTGTTTACATCAACAGTTTTAAATTTTTTTATGAGACTTTTTGACAAATGCCAAACATCAAACTCGTGTGATATGTCGGGAAATTCTTTTTTCATCATGGACCTTATGCCCACATGTCTATCAGTAAGAAACAAATGTATATTTATTTTCTTATTTTCAATTAAGTCGTTTAAAACATAATTGCATGCAGATTTTTCTAAACCACCTTTCACCATACCCTTCTGAATAATGGAAAAGTCAATAATGTTCCCCGTGTGTAGGTCCATGATCGAGTATGTGACAAATTTAGCGCAAAATCCGGGCGAATCAAATTGTCCATCACCGGCTAGCCAAATCACATCACTGGAATTACGTATTTCTTCTAACATTTCGTTTTGTTTTTTGTACCAGACATAATTAACTACAGGTGTAAAATAACGATTTATATGTCTATCATATATGGTACGCGTTAACATATTTAGATTCAAAGTACTACAAAATTCAATAAATGAATTAAAATTGATGCCTGACATCATTAAAGAAGATGTTATTAATACATTACCAACAGGAAGTTTTCCATATTGCGGTTGAGAACTCCAATTCAAAGTGTGGCCCATTTCGCATGTTGTAAAAACACTTAGTGAAGCACCTTTACAAACAAGTTTGTGTTTAATAATTGGGTACTTACAAGATCGACATGTTTTAAATAATTCACATAGGCAGCTCCAATAAACAATAAAACATTCATTATCGTCAAAACTACAGTTTGATTCATTTTGTTCATTATCTTCGTTCTGTGAAACATCGCTTTCAAAAGAATTATTCAAATGTTCAAACGGTATTTCTCCTGAGATATTCATAACTGTTTGACCATCATACAAGTTGATACAAGTTTCGGCTGTCATTATTTTTTATAGTTTCATTGCCTAATTCACATTGAATACCAATTTCACATATTTTATTTTCAACTTCATTTTCTAGATCTAGAAGAATAATAGGTTCTAGTATATTATAGTTGGTCTGGCTTACGTCAGTGGAGTTCATCGACGTACGAGGTTTTTTTTTGTTTCGAACCAATAGTTCAACATTTACTGATGGAACAGCGTTATTTTTTAAAAACGGTTCCTTCGAATTTGGCATAAGTTTTTTTTTTATTACAGATGATTCATCAAAATCTGATTCCAAAAAATGTTTATTGCATATTCCAGCATTTTGTCCTGGATTAAATGATTTTCTTTTGCAAAAATTTGTCCAAATTGCAAATCTTTTAGGTGACTTTTCTCTATTTGGAAAACGATGTCCATTCCGTTCATTGCACCCAAAAACACTACACATCGGCATTTTTGTAACAATTTTATGAGCAACACTTATTTACACAAAAAAAAAACTAAACAACAATTTGGCCGAACTGCCGAACACAGACTGCAGAAGTAGGTACTGAACGTTGGTAATTACGACATACGTTCAGCCAAAATTTAAAAATATAATGTAATAATAATTAATTATAAATATAGTTGTAAATATTTATATATTTGTATATACATATATACGTATGTGTGTGTGTGTATGTGTGTGTGTGTGTGCGTGTAGTGTGTAAAATACGTAGAATTAGATCAGATAGTGGCGGTCGGCGGTCGGCGGTCGGTGGTTGTTTCGACCGCCGCTCGCCATGACGTGCCGTTTAACCAAAATGTCTTTTTTAAGATTTTTAATATTTAAAAAAAAACTAAACATCATATAGAAATTCTGATTCTTGCCGTCGTCTTAA
>NW_021766229.1:6767-8229 GCF_005508785.2 Acyrthosiphon pisum
TCAGGTGCAGACGAAACATTTGAAAAATTTGAAACAGATCTACGACATTTAAGCAACAATTGCAATTTTGGTTTACTACGTGATAGGTTAATCAGAGATCGTATTGTCGCAGGAGTAAAATGTAAAATTGTACAAGATCGACTATTAAGAACTCCAAATTTAATACTGAGTAAAGCATGTGAAATTGCTAAATCAGCGGGGCAAACAACGGAGAAAGCAGCAGCAATCAACAACGGACAACCAACCGAGGTTCAAGCAGATTTTCATCACCAGAAAACGAACAAAAACGAACAAAAGCAGACTATATGTGGAAAGTGTGGAAAAATACATAACTTTAAAGAATGTCCGGCATATGGAAAGCAGTGTCACACATGTAAAGGTAATAATCATTTTAGTAACATGTGTTTTAAAAAAATAAATAACGGTAATCCAGCTTATGTAAAAAACAGATACGTGAGGAATAATAAAAATAATAATGTAAAGAACAGTAAACAAGTGTATGAAATGAAGGAAGATGAAGCATTATTTTTAGGCAGCATAAATGTAGATTCGATAGTAGAAAGAGGTTGGTTTATAAACTGTATGATTGAAAATCAAGAGATACATTTTAAAATAGATAGTGGTGCTCAGGTGAATGTATTACCAAATCATGTTTATATGAAGTGTGATAATAGACAAATGATAGAAAAAATTAAAATAAATTTGAGCAATTACAACGGAAGTTACATAAAAGTGTTAGGAAAGTGTAAACTAAAATGTCATTTTGAGAATGGTATGGTTGAATATATAGATTTTATAGTAGTAGATGAGCAAAGTCAACCAATTATTGGGTTTGAAACAATGATAAAATTAAATTTGGTTAAAAAACTATATAAAGTAAATGCAAACATAATGGATGATCCAAAATACAAATCAATAAGTGAGGGAATAGGACTCATGAAAGTAGAAGAGTATGATTTTAAAATACAACCTGGAGCTGTAGGGAATATTACGTATACAAGTAGAGTACCATTTACGGTTATAGATGAATTAAAAAGAGAGTTAGAAACAATGGTAAATAATGATGTAATTATTAAAGAGGAAGAACCAACAGAATGGGTGAATCCAATAGTAGTTGTTAAAAATAAAAACAAAAAGGGGATAAGAATTTGCTTAGACCCATTTCACTTAAATAAGGTACTATTGAGAGAACATTTTAATTTACCAACATTTGAAGAAATCTCTTCTAAATTTAGTGGAGCTAAATTATTTACAGTATTAGATGCTAGTAAAGGATTTTGGCAACTTCCATTAACACTGAAGAGTTCAAAATTGACAACATTTATAACTCCATTTGGTCGGTATAGGTTTAAAAGACTTCCTTTTGGAATTAAAATAGCCCCAGAAGTATTTCATAAAACATTTAGTAGAGTTTTTGCAGATATAAAAAATGTATTTATCTATATATCTATATAGCTATTAT
>NW_021766230.1:0-658 GCF_005508785.2 Acyrthosiphon pisum
TTTTTTTTTGATAAAGGTAGATTATCCTATAAGGAATCTTGTATTACATTTTAAAATCCTAGTTTTAAAAAGAAAAATTTTTACGAATTATAAACTCAAAATAATTAGGTAATTTTCGTGATTTTTCCATATTTTGTCAATTTTTAAACTTTAAATGCTAATAAAAAAAAACTGTGACTAAGGATTTTTTTTGATATTTTTCAAATGTCATTGTAATAATATAGTAGGAGCCTTGTATTAAATTTTCAAGTATTTTTACTCAACAAATAAAGTTTTATTGACATTCATAGAAAAAAAACTAATTAAATTGGAAACTGGAGTTGTCCGTAAACAGCTCAAAACAAATCAAAATATTTTGAAAATTTTATCATGTATAGAAAATGGAAATATAAACAACCAGTGAAAATTTCATGTATCTACAGTCATTCGTTTTAATGTTACACCAAAAACCAAAATCAATTTTCTCGAAAACAGATTTTGCGTAAAAATTCCCGTTTTTCCTTAATTTTTCTTTTGTTTTTCACGGCGCTTTTGAAAACTATTGGAAAAATGTTACTTTTGACCCCCCCAAAGTACCAACTAGGTTCACTTTCCTATCAGAAAAGGTACTGTTGAAGAAAATCCAAGCACTTTTACTGTCCTAAAAGGTGATGACAGA
>NW_021766231.1:0-791 GCF_005508785.2 Acyrthosiphon pisum
TATTTTATAATATTTTCAAAAAATATTATACTATATATACTAAGAAATTATTGTCACATTGATACATTTTTACTAATTGATAGTTGGAATATATTTATATTTAGACGTATGCGGTGACGTACCTACATACACATTGTATGTTTGGGTATGTATTTATGTAGGTATGTTTGTTTATGTTGTATGGACAACAATAATAATAATTAGTATCATAATCTAGTATAGTTTAATTTCTAAAATCTTAAACTAATACAAATTCTAAAAACAACAACCGATTGGCACTCTTATTAATAATTATCATTGATCACGGACTTCAGTTAACTGCGACAGTCGTGTATGATTCAACTATTCTGTGTAGGTACCTATTGTGTTACTTTAGCTGAAATTTATTTTTTTCGTGACGCGTGTTTACATTAATATTTTAATTTGGGCAAAATATGACTTAAAAAAAAATAAATAGGTGGTGTGGCTAAAAATATAAAATTACCGTAAACTGCTCAAGAATCGAAAATAATTTCTGGTATGTTTAATAAACAGACATAACTTGAGCGACTGCGCCAGAAAGCAAGCAATAAAAAAAAATATATAGGTACTTATTATTATTTAAGATAATATTAATTTGTAAATATATCATATACCAATATAAGAGTAAAAGAGTATAGGCTATAAGTGATGAATCGGGTAAAATTGATTTATAGATAATGCAGTTGATACATATTTTCAAAAATAAAAAAAAAGACGATATCCTATAATAACTACTAATATTATTGATTTTCATATAATATTGCCATATA
>NW_021766232.1:0-643 GCF_005508785.2 Acyrthosiphon pisum
CAACTGCTATACACCTGAACGATGTTTTTCAACTTTTTATTAAGTATTAAGTCTTACTTAATAAATAGTATGACAGAAGTAAATATTTTATCAATTTTCCTATTTAATATTGAATAATAACTATAAATTAAATAGTAATTTTTATATACTTTGTTTATTATAACCGACTTAGACACTTAGTGCCCGTTTTAAAATCATAGTTTAAATTTTACCAGTCGAATTCCGCGGTTTAACATTAGTTTAACTATTGTAATACGGACCCTTATAAGAGGACGCTACACCCGTGTGTGTTTTCTGCCTTACACACGCATGACATAAGAAATTGTCGTTCACTATTCTCAATATAGTGAGCTGTTAGTTTTAATACTAGAGTGAATCGACCTATTATCAAACTTTTAGATAAGAACATTATTTGGGTCTTAGAGTGGGCGATTTTTCGATATTTTCATTTTCGAGAACAATAAGGTTATGTGAAATATCAAAAATTAAAAATGCTCATATCTCGCTTGAAAATTAAAATATCAAAAAATCGCCCACGCTAAGACCCAGATAATGTTCTTAACTAAAAGTTTGATAATAGGTCATTTCACCCTATCGTGCTCGTGTAAGACGGAGACAACACATACGGGTGTAGCGTCCTCTT
>NW_021766233.1:0-998 GCF_005508785.2 Acyrthosiphon pisum
CCATTCCTTGTAGAAAAACAGTGATATTAATAACAAATCTAAAAATTAAACAGTTGGTAACTTACCTTCAGGATATTCAAATACAGCAGACATAATTTGAATTCCATACAGACATTCCACTTCCCTTGCACAAATTTCAGAATCTGGAAGTGGTTCAGACCGAATATAACGAATTAACAATTTCACATGTTCATGATCAAAGAAATTTTCATATACAACATTTGAATCTATAAGTTAAAAATTAATATTAAATAATCAAGTAACTGTTTTAGTATAATCGCAGAAGAAATGACTTACACAAACATTCAATAATAATAGCTATAGTTAATGCTCGCATAAACTGAGGGTATTTTAATATTTCTGCACTGATATTAGTCTAAATTTAAAATAATAAAGTTATTTTATAAAAATGTTTATTATCAACATGTAAAATACAAAATACAATGTTTCTTGATTAATTACATTACTCACACTTATCCAACTATCCAATATATCAAGTTGTACATTCTTATCTGCCATCTTCAATTGATCATACATAGCAATAGACAAAATGAATGGACCAATTCTCTAAAATATAATATATTAAATACAATAGAACAAAATATAAACTTATAAAATGTTTAAAAACTTACATAATTTTCAAAATATTTATTGATTTGGTTATAAGGCATAAATATGTCAAGAGGAAGATATTCAGACGCCAGCCATTTCTTGTAAATCCATAATATACCACTTAGTTGCTGAAATGACAAAAATAGTAGTATTACATATCAGACAACCAGGGCATCATAATATTTAAAAGTTTATAACCTGTTATTAAGTTATTACGAAATAAATAATATAAATAATTAACAAATATAAGTTGACCACCAATATCAAAGATTAAATAGTACTATAGAACATCAGTGCAATCATTTATCCCTAAATTATATACATATAGATTTAACTCACAAGTGCCGCATTATGGGCACAAAGTGGAAATTATGAATGTAATCGTC